>NC_069499.1:716540856-716850231 GCF_027579735.1 Bombina bombina | reverse complement strand
CCCTATACAGTTATTAAGAATTAACTCTTCCCGAGTATTAGGCTTTTCCAGCAGCTTTCTCCTAACTGGGACTTTTATCCATTGTGGGCCCCTTAGTCTCTGTGTTACACTTATATTGGATGGATTGATAATCTCCCCTCTCTCTTGATTGTTGGAACTGTCTGATACAGGAGTACTGATTCCTAAAGTGTCACAGAAAGTTTTGAGGTCTTGTAACGATTTTAGGGTCGCAGACTTCCCATCCACTGTGGCTCTTAGGCCAAAGGGGAATCCCCATCTATAGGGAATTTTTAGATCATTAAGGTGCAAGGTGAGAAATCTGAGTTCTTTTCTTTTTTGTAAAGTCCTTGGGCTGATATCAGTGAAAATTTGAATGTGATGGCCTTCAAACGTAATATTTTGATGTTGTCTTGTCGCTTGTAAAATGGCCTCTTTGTCTTTAAAGTGTGCAAATTTAATTATTACGTCTCTGGGAGGTTCACCCTTATTATATCTGGGCTTTAAAGCTCTATGGCACCTTTCTAGAGTCTTATCTGAGTAATTTTCCATCCCTGTTAGGGTAGTGAAGAATTTTAGCAGGAATTTTTCAAGGTTTACTGGGGGTATGTCTTCTGGTATTCCCCTAATCCTTAGGTTAGACCTCCTCTGCCTATTCTCCATCTCCTCTAGCTGATTTTGTAGGGATGTTATAGCTTCACCTTGCTGATGGATCTGAAGAGACATGGTGTCTATATGGTTAACCCATACTTCTTTGTCTTCCTCCAGTTGGGCTACTCTGCTCCCTATCTCCCCTATGTCTTTTTTAATTGCGCTGAATTCATTTTTAATGCATAATTTCACTTGATTGAGTTCCTCCAGCAGAGTTTGAATATCTGCTTTTGTAGGTAGACTTTGCAGATCAGCTTTCGTTAAAGGGGGTATAATTAATTCGGGAGAACTCATAGAAGTATTAGGTGAGGCCCGTTCTATTGATTGATTCAGTGAGGAAGATTCGGTGGCTTTAAAAAAGGAATCTACCTTTGAAACATGAGTTGACTTAGATTTCCCATTTTTATCCTGTTTAGCTGTTCTCTTTGAGGTCATTCTGAACCCTTATTATTATCTGTCTCCTGGGAAGCTGAGGGTGTATGGGACCCTTTTACCTAAGGCTTAAAATACTATAAGCAATTTAGGTTTTATCCCTCTGTGCTGGAATTTTAGCAGGTTGGAGGCATACTGGCTCTAATGTGTTAACACATATATAGGTTCTGCTGAGTTTAATAGAGGAGTTTTTTAAACAATCTTATATGTTCCCTTCTATAGACCTCTCTGTTGCCTGTAATGTCTCAAATTTACAATAGTTGAGGCAGCCAAGTTTTTAAATTGTCCCAGTAGGGGGGAAACCAGGGGAAGAGAAAAACACATGGGGGGAGAAAAAAAGAAAAAGACCTTTACCTTTCTTCTCTTTACTTCCTTACTCTCTTCCTCTTCTCCCCCTCCTCCTGCCCCCCCTCCTCTGGGGACAGGTAGATGAGAGATGTACCTCCTCTGCAGCTTTGGTGGCCCCCTTAGGCTTTTATCTGCCTTAGTGCCGCTCTGCTTATTTGTAATCCAAAAGTAAACAATGAGAGGGCCCCTCGCTGGTCCTGAGCCTGTAAAGATGTAACAGGATTTTCCTCCGTGGGTTATCCTCTTGGCTGTGATGCCACTGTCTGTCTGTGCTGAGGGTCTCAGTGTCCGCTGCTCCTCGTTATATAAATCCGTATCCCCCCTGCTACCTACTCTCTTTCATAGGTAGCACGGAACAAATGCTTACTTGAAGGGATGTATACTATTTTATCTCCGTGCTGCTGTGCATGCGGTGTGACTCAGGGACTACCTTTTCCAGGTTCCCCAATTGCTAGAGAGAGAGCTGTGTGATAGGCAATGGTGAGGTCTCGATTCTTCCGACTTCTCTCTTGTACTACCCAGCAGCTGCAGAAGATTATGCCTCTCTCTCCTTCCTCGTGAGCGAGGCTCTCTCTACTCCCCTCTTTCTCCTGCAGCAAGGAGGAGAGCCGGTTACTTTACCAGGGGGAAATCCTGCCTGTCCACAAGTGCAGTTCTTTATGTGCGGCTTCTAACTCAGTGTGGTAGCCACAGGTAGCGAAGATTGTAAGCGGATTGACCTCTCCGCCTCCTATAGTGTACCTCCGGGCTCAATCCCCTCCTCCTCCTGCAGCGTTTCACCGGGCTACTTAGAGAGCGGTATACCTTCAGGTCTTGCCCTTCACTGGGGTGATAGCTGTATCGGGGTTGCCGGTAAAGTCATGCTCACAAAAGTACTCCCGCATACAGCAAAGAACGCTCCCGTCAGCATAGGCTGCACCTCGCTCCTTCCACTGTGCAAAGCACTTTCTGCTTCTTTCCTCCTCCTACTGCTTTGGAACCAAGGAGGATTATCGAATACCTTGCACAGGTGTAAGTCCTGCCTACCCACAGGTGCGTTTCGTTGTATACAAGTTCTGTTTGTAATCCTTTTTACAGCTTACGGGTCACAGAGTTTATAAACTGGGGTTTAGCTAATTTGACATATACTGAAAAACCTTAAATTAGGACATAGAAAGGCTTTTTAAATTGCCAAATAGAGGACGGTTAAGCAGGAGCTCTAAAGGTGTGCGGCCATTCTCAACCTCGGCCGGCTCCTCCCCCCCCTCATCTATTGTTTTTTATCTGATTGTAATAAATCTGTACTTTTACTTAGTGGCAGTTTGTATATCCACCCCTAGGCCTTTGGCGCTGTATCCATCCCCTTCTTCCACAACCTTAATATCACACCGGTCCTAGAAAAGATTAACGGATGCATGAAAAACTGGCAGAATTTTCCACTCTCTTTATCTCGGAGACTTGCCTTATTCAAGATGATTCTTTTACCAAAGTTTTTGTATGTCCTTCAGAACACTCCGGTCTTACTTAAGAAAAAGGATCTAAGTGAGATCAACACGGCACTTCATCGCTTTATTTGGCAAAATAAAAGGCCAAGAATCTCCTTGAACAAACTTTTTTTGACAAAGGAATCGGGAGGGCTGGCTGCTCCAGATTTGAGACTCTATAATTTGGTGTTTTTGTCAAGACTTATACCCAACTGGATATTGGAATCTGACTATTTCACCAACAAAGCTCTGGAACGTAATATAGTCCACCCTTATTTTCCTATTTCCCTTGTTCACTGTAGAGCTAAATTTATACCTAAAACCATCAAACAGCTCAAAACAATTTACAGCTCCTCTCTTTATTAGGTGTTGATCCTCATACTCAAGGTTTCAAACCATCAAAGGCAACCCAGAATTTCAGCTAGGGTTTCAGTCTCCCCTATTTACCAGATGGGAACATCTGGGATTATGTAAGGTCTCTGCATTAGTTGACTTAAACCTACTATCAATCAAATCATTTGATTTGATTAAAACTGAATACAACCTTCCCAATAGCGATTTTTTTGCATATCTGCAAGTGAGGCATTATGTGTTTAGTCTTGCTAGTGAACATGGATGGATTTGGTCCTAGGGACATTTTGAAAAGTGGTTAACATTAGTTAGAATTGAAATACATTCAATCTCATTATGGTTTCAACTTCTACTCTCCAAAAGAGGTGATCAAAATCTCTTTGAATTATCCCAACAATGGAATGCCCATAATTTTCAATTCATTATTGATCAGGGGATAATTCAAAAATCTATTGAAGTAGTTGCTAAGAACGCGTTGTCCTCAACATGGAGAGAGTCCCACATGAAACTGTTGCACCGGGCTTACTACACCCCAGCTAAAGGAGCCAGATGGGGGAACTCGACTTTCTGTGCATGTCCAAAATGTTCCTTCTATGCGGCAGACTTGATTCACATGTTATGGGGGTGCCCCAGAGTTAGACAAATGTGGCAGAAACTAGAGTACTGGATCTTCAGGGTTTTGATGCTGTCTTATAGTGGCTTCTCCTTATTTCATATCATCTTTCTCTGGGGAGGAGAGCAAAATCATACACACAAGAAATTAGTCAACATGATCATCCTCTCAGCTAGAAATTTAATTTTTCGTTATTGGAAAAAGGGTAATATCCCCAGTCTCGTAGAAATTAAAGGTTATCTGGGAAAACAATGTATTATTGAACAACATGATACAGATATGAATAATGATCGTAATGTAAGTCTTTTTTCCAAAAATGGTCCCCATATTTAAAGAGTTTACCTCTTGGAGAAGTTGATCATTTGATATTTCCATTTCGGAACTCAGAATTAGTTTTATTAGGGATCTGGTGACTCAACTTTTTTTTTCTCTCTCTCCTCTTCTTTCTTTCTTTCTTTCTTTCTTTCTTTCTTTCTTTCTTTCTTTCTTTCTTTCTTTCTTTCTTTCTTTCTTTCTTTCTTTCTTTCTTTCTTTCTTTCTTTCTTTCTTTCTTTCTTTCTTTCTTTCTTTTCTTCTCTCTTCTCTCCCCCCCCCCTCCAGTGGCCACTATTTAGTTGTACTGTCCCACTTTTTGGGACACTATCCATGCTTATGGCCACCTAGTTTTTTACGAATTTCAAGTGCAGCTAGGTTTGTTAATCTAGGTGACTAGTTAAAATCTTTTCCTATGTTTATTTAAAATCTTGGAAAAAAATAAAAAGGAAAGGGAAAGGAAAATAGAAAAAAAAAAAAGAGGGAAACAGGTTTAGTTCTTTTTTTCATATGATGCATCAAGAGCAATGCACCATAACGTGTAAAATTGAGGTACTATAGCCAAATTAGGCTTTTTTTGTTTTAAAATTTTACTTGCGACGCAACAAAAATGTTGTCGCTGTTAAACATAATTGTCAAGATTTTGTTGTTTTCATCCTTGTGTTCGCATGTTAATAGGTTTACTGCCTCTGTAATGCTCAAAATATCAAGTACACCAGTTGTAAATTCTCTATATTGATATTTATTTGCCTTGTACAAATCTGTGAACTTCAATAAAAAGAAAAATATAAAAAAAAATAAAAAAATTGCATGCTCTATCTGAATCACGAAAGAAAATTTTTGGGTTCAGTGTCCCTTTAATAAAGTCCTAAACTGGCATTTTCGAGATCTTCTGTAAGTAATTCCAAGACAGTTTGGAATAATTCTACTATGCAGCACATGTGCAAGACATTCTAAAATGGCCACAAGCCTCATTTCAAAGGTGTAATTATATGCACAGACTTAATTTATTAAAGCTCTCTTCATCGATATTGCATAGTCAGTCTGCAGTGATAAGGCCACACATTTACATAAGTAGGTTATATATAAGTAAATTTACATATGTTTATATATTTAATGTGTGATATCTCTTACAGCTAAGGGGATCTTCAGAAAAACTGAGACTGGGAACTTAAAATCTAGAAATGGTGTGTAGCAATCACTTTCTGTAAATGTTTGTTTCTAATTCACACTGCATTATTGTGTTTGTCACTTTTAGTACAGCTGTCTTCATAACCAGGCTTTCAAACAGGATCACGCCTTCATGAATTTCACTTTGTGTGGGTTTTCAAATTGGATTGTGCATTTGGGACGGCCTTTAAAATGGGATTGTGCCTTCGTGAACAGGCTTTCAAATAGGATTGTGCCTTCGTGAACGGACTTTCAAATAGGATTGTGCCTTTTTGACGGCCTTTCAAGTAGGATTGTGCCTTTGGGCCTGCCTTTCAAATGGGATTGTGCCACCGTGAACAGGGTTTTAAATTGAATCACGCCTTTGTGACCATGATATCAAACAGGATTTCACCTTAGTGACCACAAAGACAAAACCCATTCACGGTTTCCTTTCTTTGCGGCTACATTACATCCCAGTAATTAAGGCACAATCCCATTTAAAACCCTGGTCATGAAGGAGTAATTCTATTTGCACTTTTTCTTTTTATTGCAACATTATTGCAATGAAGTGGCTATTATTAAGCACTACTCTAAATTGTACACTTAACAACAAAGAATGTTGTTGTTTTTTTCAAGTTTTTTTCTCAGTAAACAAAACTATCTTACTTTAATAGTTTGTAAATAGTCCATTAGTGTAGTGCAAGACATAGATGCAGTAACATTACCCCTTATGCACACATCATTTACAGGCTACAAATCCATGGTTTATATTTTATCTTGTGGTAAAAAGTTTTATTGGCAATTAAATGTTTTTTTTCTGATATAAACCATTTTAAAGACTATGATCCTTTTAGTAAGGAAAAACACCATTGAGTGGTTGTGTCCTGCTTTGTACTATTTAGGGCCATCTCTGTGAGATTCATTGCAACATACAACAGGGCACAGTGACAGAAATGCACCCACTGACCAATATTAACTGATTCATTAACAATTACAAGATGTTTCTGAAGTATTGCAATAAAATTAACATACAGAGTTAGGGGTCGATCACAGTATATAGTTAATTAATTTTTGTCGGGTTTAACGCCAAATTGAGTTTTTGTTTTTAATTTGATCACAACATTTTTTTTTAGATGATTTTTATCAGACTGTTGATATGAGTGTAACTGTACTTTTACATGTATTTATGTTTTATGCAACTACTTTTTTCTTCACCTTTCCTTTAAGTTCTGAGGTCACGCCAACCTGATACCTGTCAAAAATTCTATGGTGCTCAAGTGAACTTACTTTCAACACGTAATACGTAAGCCGGTCAAAACCACAGTTAGCGCTCCACTCATAATTTAGCAATAAATGAGTTACAGGACTTTTCTGATTGATAAACATGATCTTGGCCGACTAAAAAGCCAACATGCTTTTGTATTTGTAGCCAGTAATATGTATAGGCTATAATACATAGGACAGTTATTGATACACTAATAGAACATATAGATATAGTGTTTATTAATATTGTAATCCCACATTCAGCTCAGACCCAAAAGAAAACATACACTGCACTAACCAGTCACATACTACTACATGTAAAAACAAGGTAAGTGCAAAGCAGGTATGGAGGATACTAAGATGAGGGATGATGGAAAACAGTAATGAGAATGAAGGGTCTGAAGGCCTATTAGCACCTATATGAATTATATCTTAACTGTGCTTAAAGGAACACTGTACTGTATAATGTCTTTTCCCCTAAATGTGTTTCCAATGACTTGTTACAGGGAGATTGTTCTCTCTCTATAGCAGTGCTTTCCAAACTGTGTGTCGGACACACTAGTGTGTCGGCAGCAGTGTGTAGGTGTGTCCCTGTTTCAGCACAAATTGAAAAAAAAATTTTTTTTTTTGGGGGGGGGGGGGGGGGGGGGGGTTCTGGCTTTCCGCCGTGGTTGACACGTGATTGATACCTAGTGGGTCACTGATCATCTTAACCTATTGGCGCAGCTCAGTGGGAACTGAAACTATTGCCATTGGCGGCTTTGGCAGCACATTGGCTCCTGACTTCACGTGTAGTCTCCTTAATTGGCTAGTGACTGTATGTGTAGTCAGTGAGTGGGATAGCAGTGCGTTTGTAGCACAGGCGGTAGTCAGCCGGACTCGCAGAGCCCTGAGGGCAGCTGCTTAAACGCTGAGCTGAAGTCAAAAGTCAAAGTGTTTTTTTGGGTTTTTTTGCAGCAAGCTCCCAGTAGTGCATTGCTGCTCCAGCTCTTGATATATGGATAGGAAGTGGAAGCTTAAAGGGACATTAAACCCAAATATTTTCTTTCATGATTCAGATAGAGAATACCATGTTAAACAACTTTCGAATTTACTTCTATTATCTAATGTGCTTCATTCTCTTGATATTCTTTCCTGAAAAGCATATCTAGATAGGCTCAGTAGCTTCTGATTGGTGGCTGCCCATAGATGCCTCGTGTGATTGGCTCACCCATGTGCATTGTTATTTCTTTAACAAAGGATATCTAAAGAATGAAGCAAATTAGATAATAGAAGTAAATTGGAATGTTGTTTAAAATTGCATTTTCTACCTGAATCATGAAAGACATTTTTTGGGTTTAATGTCCCTTTAAAAATCTCTGTTTTTCATCCCTCTTTTCCTCTTATTCCATGTCCGTCACATCATTAATCCTTTATGTTTTTCTAGAATAAAATCTTTACATTTTCTTCTTAGTTTCCCCATTCCTGGCTTGGGGCCAGTTGATAAGGCTTTACTGAGCAGCTGTTGACAAACTGATCTAACTCTTTAGAAACCATAGAAACCTGAAAAGAATTAGCTATCTTAGTCACTGTTTTTGGCCTCTGTACAATCACAATAGGACACCACAAGCGTGGCTGCTGAAACAGTCAGTGGGAAGAATGTTTTCTCATGGTAATCACATGTGGATGCCAATAATAAGTAATGTTTGGCCACATGAAGTCATTTGTTGCTAAAAATAATCTTTCTTTTTTTTAAAAACAGTGGTATTACATATTGAAAAATCAACACAACCTGAAAAGCTATTTTTCATTGATGAAGTCAAATGTCAAAAAGCTTTGATTGTGTTAATTAACCTGATGCCTCTACAGTAATACACACTCCCACGTCATTTTTGTATTTTATTAATAAACCTCATGCCTTTACAGTAATACACACTCACATGCCATTTGTTCTACTCACTAGTAGTTTTCCAGCATAATGTGTTTGCTTTAATGACTGGTTTGTAGACAGTGTATTGTACTGCACCCAGAGACTCACAGATGGACAAACAGGTAATAGAAAAGACAAATAAACAGTTAAAGGCAATGTACTAGCTATTTGGGATGTTTTGCTCTTAGTAATTTCCTAGCTAACCATACTTGGCTAATATAGTAATCATTGTTATAAAGATTTCTAAGCTGTGTTGCGTTCAGTCTCACCAAACACATCCCATTTTGGATGGATACTCATGTTTTTTGGACTTGCAGTATCCCAAGAGCATGCTGAGGTACAAAGTGATTCATATCTTGGAAATTCTAACCATTACATCTTAACTCACTCAAGCATGAAGCTCCAGTTTAGTGTATTAGTTATTACAATACACACTGAAGACATTTTTGGAACCAATCAAACGAAAGCCTTTGTTGATGTGGTATTTTCATGGAATAGTCATATTTAAAGACATTACTTTTATTAACATTCAAATGAAAGACACATACAAACTTAAAGGACACAAGACTTATTACTTGAAAATCAAATTTACATTACCTTTAATACTTACCTTTAACATTGTGCCCAAGAAAAAGTGTTGTTAATGTATTTTGCAATAAAACAAACCCCCTATAACTCCAGTTACTATGCATGCATGGCCATTTTTCTGTCTTCAAGAGGCAGAGCTCTAAACCAATTAGAAGCTGTAGCTCTCTTCCTCTTGCATGGATGTGCACACTGTCATAGCATGGCAGTTCTCTCATTTGAGAACGCAGAGGCTGATTGTCTGTAGTTCTCAGCTTCTTGGATAAAAATAAAATGACTAGCAGGCCTGGGACTAATGCACATAAGGTAAGTGAGGGTAAAGAAGTGTTGATTTTATTAGAAAAAAGTAAATTAGGTCCATAGTTTAGATACTCATTTTGGCAGACAAGATGCACCTGTTGGTTGCTCTGCCATTAATGCATATGTATATGGGTGTGCAGTATTAATGGAGTGTAGGTAACTGTCTTGTTCCAAGTTCTCATAGGTTTAAGTTAGTAGGAAAAATAAAACAGAGATAGAAAAGAAGTCTCCCAAATATACATAAATAAAAGACAAAAAATCAGAGTAGCAGGAACTCCTTGTACCTTATATAATATAGAGTTTTGTTTTCTTAGAGTGGGATGTAAATTGTGTAAATTTATATCCTACTCGCTAACCACAGATTATGCTATAGTGATGAATTTAGGTTTAATGAATCCTGACCATATATTTTTTTTATAAATCTAAAATGGTAAAATGGTCCCACACACCTGTTGAAAAGTATTGATTATGACTGTCGAAGTCTCTGCTGTCCATGATTCATGTGGGTGACTTTTCTGATATCCTATCCAATATTTTTTCAATAGGTAAACAGTGATATTGTTTACATTGTGATCATTCTGATGTTGAAAAATGCATATTGGGAGCCGAACAAAAGCTGATCAATAAAGTTATTAGCTTCAAGGGTCTATGGTGGTTTCTGCGTAACAATCTAAATCATATAAATCTAATGGGTTTTTTTGTGTGTGGGTCTGAAAGTTTATTACCATGTGATTCTTATGCTGAAGTTTGATTAATGAACACACCAAAATCATTACCCTGTAGAGGTTATGGGGCAGCATGAAGTAATGGCGTAGTTCTTTTGAAGTCTGTGTATAGAAACCTTTGAACAGACCATAAGTCAAGACTTTTTTTTCTGTAGAATGCATTTACATATTTTTACAATCTGGCATTTCAACCCTATATTTTTTTTTTTAGAGAAAGTGCCTCTTGGAACATAATTGGTTATTTCCTCACGTTCAGTCTTCTGAATGACTATCTTAATGTTACTTTAATGTTGTTTTTAGGATATTTTGCTTTTAACAGACTTCATTGGCCTCTAAACAATCAGTGCTTTTTTTTTTTTTTTTTTAAATCTTCTAAAACTGCTTTAGTGCAATGTCTAATAGGGTTCTAAACAGAGCCTACCTTTTCAGGCACCATATTTGTGAGAATTTACCCTCATGGGACCTGCAATTTGAATCTGAACTTCCTTTAATATTTCTTTATAATGAAACATGAAGCTGTGTGATTAAAAGGAGTATATCACTTCAAAACTATTTGGCTTTTTTTTTTTTTTAATTTAAAGCAGTTTAATATTTTATGTAAAATATACCTGTTTACCTACCTAGCCACACCGACATTCCTCCTTGCGTTTATTCATAACAATCAGTTATACATTCAGCCCTATTGGGAGATCACAATTATTCAAATTTAAAGATGAATTTTATTTTTGTACTGTATTGATTCAGGTTATATTATTTGTTGAATGTAGCTCTTCCTCTACATAAAATATAGTTGCTAGAAAACTGGATAACCTGGCACCTCTTTAACTACAGCTTGCCAATAGGAAAATTAGCTTTTTAACGTTGCAATTACAGCACTCTTTGAATGCTTGTCATTTACACACTGGCTTCTAGTTATCAAGCCGTCAACCTCAAATACGCTGAAATTCCGCAGCGTATTTGTGGCGAGGCTGATTCACCTAAGTTATCAAGCCCTACACACAGGCAAAAGTAGAATATAGTGACGTAAGCTTCGATCCGCCGAACTCAGTCCGACACAGATCGATTCTTACGTCACTCCAGATGTTCCGAACGCAAGTTCGGCACAATCTGACTACTTTTGGGAGTTATAAAAAAACTAGCAGGTACGCTCGGCACTTTTCCGGCCCAGCGTACCTGGTTTTCAATCCGCCGCCCTGGAGGCGGTGGATCCCATAGGAATCAATGGGAGTCTGACCATAGCGAAAGTTCATGTTCACTGCTGCCCGACATCCCATTGATTCCTATGGGAGCTGTCTACACCTAACACCCTAACATGTACCCCGAGTCTAAACACCCCTAATCTGCCCCCCCCCTACACTGCAGCAACTTAATAAATGTATTACCCCCTAAACCACTGCTCCCGGACCCCGCCGCAACTATAATAAATATATTAACCCCTAAACCACCGCTCCCGGACCCCGCCACAACTATAATAAATATATTAACCCCTAAACCTCCGCTCACGGACCCCTCCATCACCTACATAATACCCATTAACCCCTATCCTGCCCCCCCTATACCGCAGCCACCTATAATAAATTTATTAACCCCTATCCTGCGGATCCCGGACCCCGCCACAACTAAATAAATTGTTTAACCCCTAAACCGCCGCTCCCGGACCCCGCCGCCACCTATATTAAACTTATTAACCCCTAATCTGCCCCCCCCTACACCACCGCAACCTATAATAAAATTATTAACCCCTAAACCTAAGTCTAACACTAACCCTAACACCCCCCTAACTTAAATATTAATTAAATAAATCTAAATAAATATTACTCTTATTAAATTAGTTATTCCTATTTAAAACTAAATACTTACCTGTAAAATAAACCCTAAGATAGCTACAATGTAATTAATAATTACATTGTAGCTATTTTAGGATTTATATTTATTTTACAGGTAACTTTGTATTTATTTTAACTAGGTACAATAGCTATTCAATTTATTAACTACCTAGCTAAAAGAAATACAAAATTAGCTGTGAAATAAATCCTAACCTAAGTTACAATTAAACCTAACACTACACTATCATTAAATAAATTAAATTAATTAACTACAATTACCTACAATTAAATACAATTAAATAAACTAACTAAAGTACAAAAAATAAAAAAAACTAAGTTACAAAAAATAAAAAAAGATTACAAGATTTTTAAGCTAATTACACCTAATCTAAGCCCCCTAATAAAATAACAAAGCCCACCAAAATAAAAAAAATGCCCTACCCTATTCTAAATTACAAAAGTTAACAGCTCTTTTACCAGCCCTTAAAAGGGCCTTTTGCGGGGCATGCCCCAAAGTAAACAGCTCTTTTGCATGTAAAAAAAAATACATCCCCCCCCAACATTAAAACCCACCACCCACATACCCCTACTCTAACCCAAACCCCCCTTAAATAAACCTAACACTACCCCCCTGAAGATCTCCCTACCTTGAGTCGTCTTCACCCAACCAGGCCGAAGTCTTCATCTGATGGGGCAGAAGAGGACATCCAGACCGGCAGAAGTCTTCATCTTCATCCAAGCAGCATCTTCTATCTTCATCCATCCATCGAGGAGCGGCTCCATCTTCAAGAACTCAAGCGCGGAACATCCTCCTTCCCCGACAACTACCCGACGAATGAAAGTTCCTTTAAGTGACGTCATCCAAGATGGCGTCTCTCGAATTCCGATTGGCTGATAGGATTCTATCAGCCAATCGGAATTAAGGTAGGAAAAATCTGATTGGCTGATTGAATCAGCCAATCAGATTCAAGTTCAATCGGATTGGCTGATCCAATCAGCCAATCAGATTGAGCTCGCATTCTATTGGCAGTTCCGATCAGCCAATAAAATGCGAGCTCAATCTTATTGGCTGATTGGTCCGGATGTCCTCTTCTGCCCGGATAGGATGAAGACTTCTGCCGGTCTGCATGTCCTCTTCTGCCCCATCGGATGAAGACTTCGGCCCGGTTGGGTGAAGACGACTCAAGGTAGGGAGATCTTCAGGGGGGTAGTGTTAGGTTTATTTAAGGGGGGTTTGGGTTAGAGTAGGGGTATGTGGGTTTTAATGTTGGGGGGGTTGTATTTTTTTTTTACATGCAAAAGAGCTGTTTACTTTGGGGCATGCCCCGCAAAAGGCCCTTTTAAGGGCTGGTAATAGAGCTGTTAACTTTTGTAATTTAGAATAGGGTAGGGCATTTTTTTTATTTTGGGGGGCTTTGTTATTTTATTAGGGGGCTTAGATTAGGTGTAATTAGCTTAAAAATCTTGTAATCTTTTTTATTTTTTGTAACTTATTTTTTTTTATTTTTTGTACTTTAGTTAGTTTATTTAATTGTATTTAATTGTAGGTAATTGTAGTTAATTAATTTAATTTATTTAATGATAGTGTAGTGTTAGGTTTAAATGTAACTTAGGTTAGGATTTATTTCACAGCTAATTTTGTATTTCTTTTAGCTAGGTCGTTATTAAATAGTTAATAACTATTTAATAGCTATTGTACCTAGTTAAAATAAATACAAAGTTACCTGTAAAATAAATATAAATCCTAAAATAGCTACAATGTAATTATTAATTACATTATAACTATTTTAGGGTTTATTTTACAGGTAAGTATTTAGTTTTAAATAGGAATAACTAATTTAATAAGAGTAATATTTATTTAGATTTATTTAATTAATATTTAAGTTAGGGGGTGTTAGGGTTAGTGTTAGACTTAGGTTTAGGGGTTAATAATTTTATTATAGGTTGCGGTGGTGTAGGGGGGGCAGGATAGGGGTTGATAAATTTATTATAGGTGGCGATGGTGTAGGGGGGCAGATTAGGGGTTAATAAGTTTAATATAGGTGGCAGCGGGGTTAGGGAGTGGCGGTTTAGGGGTTAATATATTTATTATAGTTGCGGCGGGGTCTAGGAGCAGCGGTTTAGGGTTTAATAACTTTATTTAGTTGCGGGGGGCTCCGGGGGTGCCGGTATAGGGGGTAGAACAGTGTAGTTTAGTGTGGGTGCTTAGTGACAGCTTATCAATAAAGCTGGGAAAAAGCTGAAGAGCAGCGAGATCGGATGAGTGATAACTATCACAGTCCGCTGCTCATCGCCCTGTACTTGGTGTGTGGCTTTTTGACAACTTTTTTGATAACTTTGGCGAATGTATTCAGGTCCGCAGCGGCGATGTGAGGCGAGCTTAGGCGGGCGTATTGGGGCCGGCGAAGGCAGGTAAGTAGACGGCTTGATAACTAGAGGCCACTGTGTACAGTAGATACCTTTGAGATCAGGTTCCTATTGCTTAAATGACAGGCATGTAAAGAGTGCTGTAATTGCAAAAATTAAAAAGCTAATTTTCATACTGGCAAGCTGTAGTTATAAAGAGGGCGCGAGAGATGCACTCACAGGAACGAACAACCAGCTCAATACCATTGTTAGCCTGTTTTATGGCGATTAACCACATGCTTTTTAACCCAGTAATGCTTTTCACAGAGAAGAACATTCCTGTAGTATATCAGTCTGATCCCGCCTATTACGGGCAGTCCAGTGCCGAAATACCAGGCAATTCCTCTCAGAACAAGGAACACAGCAACCCCAGACAATCATTTCAGCCTTCATTGGGCCTCGTGAGTGAGGTGTAGCCATATTCCTCTAAGCACACTGAGCAAGGAAGCAAGGAGTCCACGTCTGGTTGCCCCTTTTTCCCATAGGGAGACTAAATACATACAGAAAGAAGTGCACTCACAGGAACGAACAACTGGCTCAATAACATTGTTAGCCTGTTCTATGGTGATTTACCACCCGGGTGCAGATTTTTAGTCCAGTAATGCTTTTCACAGAGAAGTTGCACCCAGGTGGTAAATCGCCATAGAACAGGCTAACAATGTTATTGAGCTGGTTGCTCATTCCTGTGAGTGCATTTAGTCTCCTTATGGGAAAAAGGGGCATCCAGACGTGGACTCCTTGCTCAGTGTGCTTCGAGGAATACTGCTACACCTCACTGACGAGGCCAATGAAGGACGAAACGATCATCTGGGGTTGCTGTGTTCCTTGTTGAAAGAGGAATTGCCTGGTATTTCCTTGCTGGACTGACCCTAATAGGCGGGATCAGACTGATATACTACAGGAAAGTTCTACTCTGTGAAAAGCATTACTGGGCTAAAAGAAGTTGCACCCAGGTGGTAAATCGCTAGAACAGAACAGGCTAACAATGTTATTGAGCTGGTTGTTCCTGTGAGCGCATTTCTCTGTGTGTGTGTATATATACATATATATATATATATATATATATATATATATATATATATATATATATATATATATATATATACACATATTTATATTGTTTGGTTTGGAAGGAGGGTAAAAGTTTTACCAGAAGTAGTGCTAATCCTGATTTTATGAGGGTATAGGTTAGTACACAGAATTATAGATGTGTTGCTTAAATGGATTATAATCATGTACCAGTCCAACTCCAAACCATAAAAGCACACAAATCTATTAGTTCTTTTGCTAAGGAACAATATGCAACACAATGTAGGCTGTGTGAGGCAGTCTTAAGTAAAATTCTGTTTGAGGTATGGATACACTATAAAAATGGCAAATATGGTATTCACATCAGACATATGAATCAGATGTCTACTTAAAGGAATACACCTCAATCGCATGAGGTAAGGAATGAGCCCAGCGGAGAGTCAGGGATTATCTTGTGTCCCACAATAGAAAGAACAAGCAGCAATCCCACACCCTTACTTCCCTTACTTACCTTAGCCTCTGCTCTAGTGCTCTTCTTCCCTCCTGACCTGCCCGCAGGGACGAAGTGAGGTGACTTGTCACTACCACCAGGATGATCACTTCCTTCCTCCTCCTCTCGATGAGCCATGATCGCCAATCGGAATGTGCGACTGTGATGTCACCACATTCCTGAGCGCACACCACGTGACGGGTCGCAGAATCCAATTGAACAGCTCAGCAGCCTGTCAGATTTTTTAGCCTTCGCCAAATCGCTGCTGTTCTTTTATCAAGTGCTGCATGGATGTGACAATGACATTGAGACAACTGAGAGCAGTGGTGGAGCTGAGCGCACCTCTCATGCGCCCCTAAGAATTATGCGCCTGGGGCAACCGCCCATGTGGCCCCCCACGCTACGCCACTGCACACAGTATATGGTTTAAGTTGGTCAGGGGAAAATGCTATGATGGTTAAAGTTGCAAATTGCTTTTCACTTCAAATTAATTTAATACATTTTGAGGTATCTGTGTTTAATCTCACTGAAGGAGATATTCAATAACACAAAACAATTCAAGGACATGAAACCCAAACTTTTTCTTTCATGATTCAAACATAACATGATTTTAAACAACTTTCCAAATTACTTCTATAATCACATTTGCAAATTACTTCTATAATCAAATGAAGCAAATTTGATAATAGAAGTAAATTGAAAAGTTGTTTAAAATCACATGCTCTTTTTGAATCATGAAATAAACATTTTGGTTAATGTCCATTTTAGCTAATTTGTAACCAGATTTGGAAACTAGAAATGAGAGCTATTCCTATTAATCTAAAATCACCATCTTTCTAAATGGTTTCCCTCAAGTGATATTCTAGTCCAGTTACACATAGATTAGCAAACATGGTTATAGTCAAATAGTTCTCTGTTTTAGTGATAGCTTTATGGGCTCCATGTACTAAGCAGCAGATGCAGCTTTGGAGCCCTCTGAGATGGTGTAGATTAATCACCCCAAACATGTTAGTTTGGGGTGATTGACAGGCCCTATTTTTGTACTATATTTCATATGGACATGTCTGTCTCCCATTGCTATTTTGTTTCTACAATTTCAGTAATACCTTTAATACAATTAAAGGGACAGTCAACACCAGAATTTTTGTTGCTTAAAGGGACAGTCAACCATAGAATTGTTATTGTTTTAAAAGATAGATAATCCCTTTATTACTCATTCCCCAGTTTTGCATAACCAACACAGTTATATTAATGTACTTTTTACCTTTGTTATTACTTTGTATCTAGGAACCTTCTTCCAGCCCCCTGATCACATGACTGTGACTGTTTATTATCTATTGTCTTAAATTTAGCATTGTATTGTGCTAGATCTTAAATAACCCCCTGTGCCTGAACACAGTGTTATCTATATAGCCCACGTGTACTTTCTGTCTCTTTGTGTTGAAAAGAGATTTAAAAAGCATGTGATAAGAGGCAGCCCTCAAAGGCTTAGAAATTAGCATATGAGCCTACCTATGTTTAGTTTAAACTAAGAATACCAAGAGAAAAAAAGCAAATTTGATGATAAAAGTAAATTGGAAAGTCAATTAAAATTAAAAGTCCTATCTGAATAATGAAAGTTTAATTTATACTTGACTGTCCCTTTAAAAAGATAGATAATCCCTTTATTATCCATTCCTCAGTTTTGCATAACCAACACAGTTATAATAAGACACATTTTACCTCTGTGATTACCTTGTATCTAAGCCTCTGCAGACTGCCCCCTTATTTCAGTTCTTTGGACAGACTTGCATTTTAGCCAATCAGTGCTCACTCCTCTGTAAATTCACGTGCGTGAGCTCAATGTTATCTATATGAAACACATGAGCTAACGCCCTCTAGTGGTCACAATGCATTCATATTAGAGGCCGCCTTCTAGGTCTAAGAAATTAGCATATGAACCTCCTAGGTTTAGCTTTCAACTAAGAATACCAAGAGAACAATGCAAAATTGGTGATAAAAGTAAATTGGAAAGTTGTTTAAAATGACATGCCCTATTTGAATCATGATTTTTTTTGGACTTGACTGTCCCTTTAAATAAATAAAATGTGCAGGATTCACAAAATCTCTGCAGAAAGCAATCATGATTAATGTGTGCTTTTCCCCAACAGCAGTAAAGATAAAATGCTGAGTTTGACGTGGACTTCTGTTCCTTTAAAATGTGAACATATTTACAATATATTTACAGTTGTAGACACCGTTCTCATAAAAGAAATCACTGCTTCTCTTATAAATTTTAAAGTGTGTGCAACAAGCTGTTGCCATCTGTGCAAGCTCTGAATGATCGTCTGCACGGTGTGAGCGTCTTTTGTGGAAGTGATAACTTATAAATGAAATATTTGTTCAAACTGTGAGTATATTGTAGAAGAGTTTCTTAACACTATAAAATGCACTGCAGTAAATTTCAGATTTAGCTTTTGTGCCACGTTATTTTGTAAGCAGCCTCCATCCATTCTTTTACCTATTTCCTGATAAATAATAGGAAGACATTGTTGGTAGCCAGAAATCCTCAACATGATTTTCAGTGTTTTTTTCTTCTTTTTTTTTAACTCTTTTCTGCTAATAGTGAAATAAAGACAAACAGTTTTGAGTGTTCTCGAGTGGTTAAGATGAGTAATGTTAAATGACTATTCTGCTATTCGGCATGTGACTTTTCCAACAGTTCTATGGACATGCAGTGCAATTTACTGAAATGTACTTGTGACTCTGACCGCATAGAACGTAGGTGAGAAAAAGGACAGAGCATAAAGTAATTGATAATAAATAAAATATAATAATATTAAATCAAGAAATCACAGAGAGGTACAAATGAAAAATCTTACTGCTAGATTTAGAGTTCTGCGGCCAAAGGGGTGTGTTAGCTACGCATGCTTTTTTTCCCCCGCACCTTTTAAATACCGCTGGTATTTAGAGTTCACTGCCGATCGGAGCTCACCGCTACTCTAACGAAATAAATTAACTCTTATTAAATAAATTATTCCTATTTAAATCTAAATACTTACCTGTAAAATAAACCCTAATATAGCTACAATATAAATTATAATTATATTGTAGCTATTTTAGGATTAATATCTATTTTACAGGCAACTTTGTATTTATTTTAACCAGGTACAATAGCTATTAAATAGTTAATAACTATTTAATAGTTACCTAGTTAAAATAATTACAAAATTACCTGTAAAATAAATCCTAACCTAAGTTACAATTAAACCTAACACTACACTATTAATAAATAAATTAAATAAACTACCTACAATTATCTACAATTAAACCTAACACTACACTATCAATAAATTAATTAAATACAATACCTACAAATAAATACAATTAAATAAACTAACTAAAGTACAAAAAATAAAAAAGAACTAAGTTACAAAAAATAAAAAAATATTTACAAACATTAGAAAAATATTACAACAATTTTAAACTAATTACACCTACTCTAAGCCCCCTAATAATATAACAAAGCCCCCAAAATAAAAAAATGCCCTACCCTATTCTAAAATTAAAATAGAAAAGCTCTTTTACCTTACCAGCCCTGAAAAGGGCCCTTTGCGGGGCATGCCCCAAAGAATTCAGCTCTTTTGCCTGTAAAAAAAAACCATACAATACCCCCCCCCCAAAATTACAACCCACCACCCACATACCCCTAATCTAACCCAAACCCCCCTTAAATAAACCTAACACTAAGCCCCTGAAGATCTCCCTACCTTGTCTTCACCACACCGGGTTCCGATCTGTCCAGAAGAGCCTCCGATGTCTTGATCCAAGCCCAAGCGGGGGGCTGAAGAATGACGTCCATCCTCGGGCTGAAGTCTGGATCCAAGCGGCGGCTGAAGAAATCCATCATCGGGCTGAAGTCTTGATCCAAGCGGGCGCTGAAGAAGTCCATAATCGGGATGAAGTCTTCTATGAAGCAGCATCTTCAATCTTCTTTCTTCCGGAGCCATCATCTTCCAGCCGACGCGGAACATCCTCTTCTACCGACGCCTACTCACCGAATGACGGTTCCTTTAAATGACGTCATCCAAGATGGCGTCCGTCGAATTCCGATTGGCTGATAGGATTGTATCAGCCAATCGGAATTAAGGTAGGAAAATTCTGATTGGCTGATGGAATCAGCCAATCAGATTGAGCTCGCATTCTATTGGCTGATCGGAACAGCCAATAGAATGCAAGCTCAATCTGATTGGCTGATCGGATCAGCCAATCGGATTGAACTTGAATCTGATTGGCTGATTCCATCAGCCAATCAGAATATTCCTACCTTAATTCCGATTGGCTGATAGAATCCTATCAGCCAATCGGAATTCGAGGGACGCCATCTTGGATGACGTCATTTAAAGGAACCGTCATTCGGCGAGTAGGTGTTGCTTGAAGAGGTTGGATCCGCGTTGGCTGGGAAGAAGATGGCTCCGCTCCGCTCCGGAAGAAAGAAGATTGAAGATGCGGCTTGATAGAAGACTTCATCCCGATGATGGACTTCCGACTTCAGCCCGATGATGGAGTTCTTCAGCCGCCGCTTGGGTCAAGACTTCGGACCCTCTTCTGGACTGATCGCTGAACCCGGTGAGGTGAAGACAAGGTAGGGAGATCTTCAGGGGCTTAGTGTTAGGTTTATTTAAGGGGGGTTTGGGTTAGATTAGGGGTATGTGGGTGGTGGGTTGTAATGTTGGGGGGGTATTGTATGTTTATTTTTTACAGGCAAAAGAGCTGAATTCTTTGGGGCATGCCCCGCAAAGGGCCCTTTTCAGGGCTGGTAAGGTAAAAGAGCTTTGAACTTTTTTAATTTAGAATAGGGTAGGGCATTTTTTTATTTTGGGGGGCTTTGTTATTTTATTAGGGGGCTTAGAGTAGGTGTAATTAGTTTAAAATTGTTGTAATATTTTTCTAATGTTTGTAAATATTTTTTTATTTTTTGTAACTTAGTTCTTTTTTATTTTTTGTACTTTAGTTAGTTTATTTAATTGTATTTATTTGTAGGTATTGTATTTAATTAATTTATTGATAGTGTAGTGTTAGGTTTAATTGTAGATAATTGTAGGTATTTTATTTAATTAATTTATTGATAGTGTAGTGTTAGGTTTAATTGTAGATAATTGTAAGTATTTTATTTAATTTATTTATTGCTAGTGTAGTGTTAGGTTTAATTGTAACTTAGGTTAGGATTTATTTTACAGGTAATTTTGTAATTATTTTAACTAGGTAACTATTAAATAGTTATGAACTATTTAATAGCTATTGTACCTGGTTAAAATAATTACAAAGTTGCCTGTAAAATAAATATTAATCCTAAAATAGCTACAATATAATTATAATTTATATTGTAGCTATATTAGGGTTTATTTTACAGATAAGTATTTAGTTTTAAATAGGATTAATTTATTTAATAATAGTTAATTTATTGCGTTAGATAAAAATTATATTTAATTTAGGAGGGAGGAGGGTGTTAGTGTTAGGGTTAGACTTAGCTTTAGGGGTTAAAAAATATATTAGAATAGCGGTGAGCTCTGGTCGGCAGATTAGGGGTTAATGTTTGAAGTTAGGTGTCGGCGATGTTAGGGAGGGCAGATTAGGGGTTAATACTATTTATTATAGGGTTATTGAGGCGGGAGTGAGGCGGATTAGGGGTTAATACATTTATTATAGTAGCGGTTCGGTTCGGTCGGCTGATTAGGGGTTAATAAGTGTAGGTAAGGTAGCTGCGACGTTGGGGGGGGCAGATTAGGGGTTAATAAATATTATGTAGGTGTCGGCGATGTTAGGGGCAGCAGATATGGGGTACATAGGGATAATGTAGCTGGCGGCGGTGTACGGAGCGGCAGATTAGGGGTAAAAAAAAATTAATAGAGTGGCGGCGGTGTGGGGGGGCCTCGGTTTAGGGGTACATAGGTAATTTATGGGTGTTAGTGTACTTTAGAGCACAGTAGTTAAGAGCTTTATGAACCGGCGTTAGCCCAGAAAGCTCTTAACTACTGTTTTTTTTCTGCGGCTGGAGTCTTGTCATTAGATTTCTAAAGCTCACTTCAGCCACGACTCTAAATACCGGCGTTAGAAAGATCCCATTGAAAAGATAGGATACGCAAATGGCGTAGGGGGATCTGCGGTATGGAAAAGTCACGGCTGCAAAGTGAGCGTTAGACCCTTTCCTGACTGACTCCAAATACCAGAGGGCGGTAAAAACCAGCGTTAGGAGCCTCTAACGCTGGTTTTGACGGCTACCGCCCAACTCTAAATCTAGCCGTTATTTTGTAAAAAGGACAATTCAATATGACCCTCTTAGTAATATCAAGAAGTAAATAAGATGCATTTTTCTTCTCCTCATTTATTTGTCGTGCGTCAACAGATTCCAAAGAACAAGTTATTTTGCTACTTATGGCTACTGGTGTGTTTGTTCTGACTAACAAAAAAGTAACAATGGGGCCTAGTTATCAAGCCGTCAACCTCAAATATGCTGGAATTCCGCAGCGTATATGTGGCGAGGCTGATTCGCCTTAGTTATCAAAGGCTCGAGACCGGCAAAAGTAGAATTTTGTGATGTAAACTTCGATCCGCCGGACTCAGTCCGACACAGATCGATTCTTACGTCACTCCAGGTGTTCCGCACACAAGTGCGGCACAATCTCACTACTTTTGCTAGTTATCAAAAAACTAGCAGGTACGCTCGGCACTTTTACGGCCCAGCGTACCTGGTTTTCAAACCGCCACCCCTAGAGGTGGCGGATCCCATAGGAATCAATGGGAGTCTGACCATAGCGAAAGTACAAGTTCGCTGCTGACAGACATCCCATTGATTCCTATGGGAGCTGTCTACACCTAACACCCTAACATGTACCCCGAGTCTAAACACCGCTAATCTGACCCCCCCTACACCGCCGCAACTAAATAAAGTTATTACCCCCTAAACCGCCGCTCCCGGAGCCCACCGCAAGCTACTCTATACATATTAACCCCTAAACCGCCGCTCCCTGAACCCGCCGCAACCTATATTAAATGTATTAACCCCTATCCTGCCCCCCCTACACCGTCGCCACCTATAATAAATTTATTAACCCCTAATCTGCCCCCCCTACACCGTCGCCACCTATAATAAATTTATTAACCCCTATCCTGCCCCCCACTACGCCGCCGCCACTGTAATAAAATTATTAACCCCTAAACCTAAGTCTAACCCTAACCCTAACGCCCCCCTAACTTAAATATTAATTAAATAAATCTAAATAAATTAACTCTTATTAACTAAATGAATCCTATTTAAAACTAAATACTTACCTTTAAAATAAACCCTAATATAGCTACAATATAAATAATAATTATATTCTAGCTATCTTAGGATTTATATTTATTTTACAGGAAACTTTCAATTTATTTTAACCATGTACAATAACTATTAAATAGTTATTAACTATTTAATAGCTTACCTAGCTAAAATAATTACAATTACACCTAACACTACACTATACTTTAATAAATTATTCCTATTTAAAAATAAATACTTACCTGTAAAATAAACCCTAAGATAGCTACAATATAATTAATAATTATATTATAGCTATCTTAGGATTTATATTTATTTTACAGGTAACTTTGTATTTATTTTAGCTAGTTAGAATAGTTATTAAATAGTTATTAACTATTTAATAACTACCTAGCTAAAAGAAATACAAAATGACCTGTAAAATAAATCCTAACCTAAGTTACAATTAAACCTAATACTACACTATCATTAAATTAACTAAATAAACTACCTACAAATAACTACAATTAAATACAATTACATAAACTAACTAAAGTACAAAAAATAAAAAAAGCTAAGTTACAAAAAATAAAAAAGTAAGTTACAAACATGTTAAAAATATTACAACAATTTTAAGCTACTTACACCTAATCTAAGCCCCCTAATAAAATAACAAACCCCCCCAAAATAAAAAAAATCCCTACCCTATTCTAAATTAAATAAATTTCAAAGCTCTTTTACCTTACCAGCCCTTAAAAGGGCCATTTGTGGGGGCATGCCCCAAAAAGTTCAGCTCTTTTGCCTGTAAAAGAAAAATACAACCCCCCCAACATTAAAACCCACCACCCACATACCCCTAATCTAACCCAAACCCCCCTTACAAAAACCTAACACTAATCCCCTGAAGATCATCCTACCTTGAGTCGTCTTCACTCAGCCGAGCCACCGATGGAACTGAAGAGGACATCCGGAGCGGAAGAAGTTAATCCTCCAAGCGGCGCTGAAGAAATCTTCCATCCGATGAAGTCATCATCCAGGCGGCGCTGAAGAAGTCTTCGATCCGGCCGATGTCATCTTCAAAGAGGCGCTGAAGAGGTCTTCTATCCGGGCGAAGTCATCTTCCAAGCCGGGTCTTGAATCTTCCTTCCGCCGACGCGGAACCACCTTCTTCACCGACGGACTACGACGAATGACGGCTCCTTTAAGGGACATCATCCAAGATGGCGTCCCCTCAATTCCGATTGGCTGATAGGATTCTATCAGCCAATCGGAATTAAGGTAGGAAAAATCTGATTGGCTGATGGAATCAGCCAATCAGATTGAGCTCGCATTCTATTGGCTGTTCCGATCAGCCAATAGAATGCGAGCTCAATCTGATTGGCTGATTGGATCAGCCAATCGGATTGAACTTGAATCTGATTGGCTGATTCCATCAGCCAATCAGATTTTCCTACCTTAATTCCGATTGGCTGATAGAATCCTATCAGCCAATCGGAATTGAGGGGACGCCATCTTGGATGACGTCCCTTAAAGGAGCCGTCATTCGTCGTAGTCCGTCGGTGAAGAAGGTGGTTCCGCGTCGGCGGAAGGAAGATTCAAGACCCGGCTTGGAAGATGACTTCGCCCGGATAGAAGACCTCTTCAGCGCCTCTTTGAAGATGACATCGGCCGGATCGAAGATTTCTTCAGCGCTGCCTGGATTATGACTTCATCGGATAGAAGATCTCTTCAGCGCCGCTTGGAGGATTAACTTCTTCCGCTCCGGATGTCCTCTTCAGTTCCATCGGTGGCTCGGCTGAGTGAAGACGACTCAAGGTAGGATGATCTTCAGGGGATTAGTGTTAGGTTTTTGTAAGGGGGGTTTGGGTTAGATTAGGGGTATGTGGGTGGTGGGTTTTAATGTTGGGGGGGGTTGTATTTTTCTTTTACAGGCAAAAGAGCTGAACTTTTTGGGGCATGCCCCCACAAATGGCCCTTTTAAGGGCTGGTAAGGTAAAAGAGCTTTGAAATTTATTTAATTTAGAATAGGGTAGGGATTTTTTTTATTTTGGGGGGTTTGTTATTTTATTAGGGGGCTTAGATTAGGTGTAATTAGCTTAAAATTGTTGTAATATTTTTAACATGTTTGTAACTTACTTTTTTATTTTTTGTAACTTAGCTTTTTTTATTTTTTGTACTTTAGTTAGTTTATGTAATTGTATTTAATTGTAGTTATTTGTAGGTAGTTTATTTAGTTAATCTAATGATAGTGTAGTATTAGGTTTAATTGTAACTTAAGTTAGGATTTATTTTACAGGTAATTTTGTATTTCTTTTAGCTAGGTAGTTATTAAATAGTTAATAACTATTTAATAACTATTCTAACTAGCTAAAATAAATACAAAGTTACCTGTAAAATAAATATAAATCCTAAGATAGCTATAATATAATTATTAATTACATTGTAGCTATCTTAGGGTTTATTTTACAGGTAAGTATTTATTTTTAAATAGGAATAATTTATTAAAGTATAGTGTAGTGTTAGGTGTAATTGTAACTTAGGTTAGGATTTATTTCACAGGTACATTTCTCTTTATTTTAGCTAGGTAAGCTATTAAATAGTTAATAACTATTTAATAGTTATTGTACATGGTTAAAATAAATTGAAAGTTACCTGTAAAATAAATATAAATCCTAAGATAGCTAGAATATAATTATTATTTATATTGTAGCTATATTAGGGTTTATTTTAAAGGTAAGTATTTAGTTTTAAATAGGATTCATTTAGTTAATAAGAGTTAATTTATTTAGATTTATTTAATTAATATTTAAGTTAGGGGGGGCGTTAGGGTTAGGGTTAGACTTAGGTTTAGGGGTTAATCATTTTATTACAGTGGCGGCGGCGTAGTGGGGGGCAGGATAGGGGTTAATAAATTTATTATAGGTGGCGACGGTGTAGGGGGGGGCAGATTAGGGGTTAATAAATTTATTATAGGTGGCGACGGTGTAGGGGGGGCAGGATAGGGGTTAATAGGTTTAATATAGGTTGCGGCGGGTTCATGGAGCGGCAGTTTAGGGGTTAAACTATTTATTTAGTTGCGGAGAGGTGCGGGATCAGCAGGATAGGGGTTAATAATTTTATAATAGAGGGCGACGGTATAGGGGGGGCAGGATAGGGGTTACTAGGTATAATGTAGGTGGCAGCGGTGTCCGGGAGCGGCAGTTTAGGGGTTAATACATTTATAAGACTTGCGGCAGGGTCTAGGAGCGGCGGTTTAGGGGTTAATACATTTATAAGAGTTGCGGCAGGGTCTAGGAGCGGCGGTTTAGGGGTTATTAACTTTATTTAGTTGCGGGGGGCTCCGGGGGCGCCGGTATAGGGGGTAGAACAGTGCAGTTTAGTGTGAGTGCTTAGTGACAGGCTAGCAATAAAGCTGGGAAAAAGCCAAAGGGCAGCGAGATCGGATGAGTGATAACTGTCACAGTCTGCTGCTCATCGCCCCGCAGCTTTTTGACAGCTTTATTTAATAACTTAGGCGTATTTTTTCAGGTCCGCGGCAGCGAAGGTAGGCGAGCTTAGGCGGACGTATTGGGCCGGCGAAGCCAGAAAAGTAGACGGCTTGATAACTACCCCCCAATATCTGTTGATAATTAAAGTGAATTTAATTGTGATGAGCCAGTGCCCGTTTTTTTAATAATCCTATTAAAAACAGGGGCACTTTCATTCATCAAACTTTACATTTCACTAATTCCAATTATCATTAAGGGAGTTTGATATCATATTATACTAAAAAATAAAAAAGAGTTTTTTTCAATAAGGGTCCATGAGTGGCCCTCTCCAACTTATGTTCACCTACTTTATATTCTATTTACGATAACCCCATATGGCCCAAAAGTGGCCGCTTGGATCATATAGTAGGTCTTCAGCTAACATGGTACTTACTGTATAATATGAGACAGTAATTGTCATTCAATCGTTTGGTTTACTTACTTGACACATATGTTTGCAGCTTATTCTGTAATAATCTTCTGGTTTTTTTTTCTTTATATTGTGTATTGACAATTACCAATTGTTTATCTTGACAAAAAAACCTCAATAAAAAGTATTATAAAAAAAAACAAAAAAAAAACAAAAAACTTTACATTTCATTGGTTTTGTTAAAATACTTACCTTTTCTTCGTGAAAGCCGCTCCAACGCTTCCCCCACCCGTCGCAATCCTCTTCCTATGTCAGAAATGACTATCCCGGCCTTCCTCCAATCACGGCGTTGCTTTAGGCAATGATTCCTCCGGGGGAAAGCCGTGATTGGAGGATGCCGGAATTGTCATTGCTGATGTATGAAGTGACGAGCGACAGGCGGGGGAAGCGCTGGAGCAGCTTTCAAGAAGAAAAGGTAAGTATTTTAACAAAACCAGTGAAATGTAAAGTTTGATGAATGAAAATGCCCGTTTTTAATAGGATTTTTAAAAACCGAGTATTCATTTCGCAAACTTTGCATTCACTTTAATTGATATGAAACCCAAACTTTTTCTTTCACGATTCAGATAGTGCATGTGATTTAAAACAACTTTCTAATTTACTTATATTATCAATTTTCCTTGCTCTCTTGGTCTCTTTTGTTGAAAAGCAGAGACATATGCTTAGGAGCCCTGCCATTGCTAGAGCAGTATGTGGCAGCAGTTTTGCAAGAATGTTATCCATTTGCCAGAGCACTAGAGGGCAACACTATTTCCTGTCATACAGTGCTCCAGATGCCTACCTACAGTAGATATCTCTTCAACACAAAATATAATAGGAGCAAAGCAAATTTGATAATAGAAATAAATTGGAAACTTTATTAAAATGATATGCTCTGTCTGAATCACAAATAGAGAATTTTTGGGTTGCTTATCCCTTTTTTTATTTTATTATTTTTTAATATCTTTATTTTCAAAACTCAGTCAGAGAAATACACAAGAGACTTTGGTAATCTTGTACCAGGACAGATGCGGTACTAAGAACATGCACATTTACATAGTTATAACTAGTTAGATAGCGAGGTACATAGGCAATTTTGCATTAGTCTCATCAGAGTTTATTTTTTAAACAATTTTAATTGGTACCTAACCAGGGGAGAAGGGGGAGAGGAAACTAGAAGAGGGAGTTTTAATGGGGGAGGGGAGAAGGGTAAAGGTGCGAGTGGGTTAAAAAATGGCTCAGTATCGCGTTTAGTTACTCCTGACTGTATTGTCAGATACTCATGGTTAAGAGCCTGTTGAGGCTTGAAACGTTGTAATTTTCTACTCAGGACCCTATGTGAAATAAAGGTCTTTTAAGAAATTGGAGGCTGGAATATTCTTTATATTTGGTATTGTCAGATACTCATTATTATTATTATTATTATTATCGGTTATTTGTAGAGCACCAACAGATTCTGCAGCGCTATTCATGGTTTCTCTAAGTAGCTTTTTGTGGAATGCTGTTAGTCAGGCTGGTGGTTAAAATTTGACACATTCATTTAAACCTGGACGACTTGCAGTTGCATATCCCTTTAAAATACATTCATAGAAAAAATATGTAATGATTTTTCTACAAAATTCAACAATAAAGTATCTGTGGATATTTGTAGAGAAATCATTTTGTAAGCTTTTCTAAAGGATTATGATTGACCCTAATATCCATGAGCAGTACATGAACACTATAACCCTTTAAAAGGACAGTCAAGTCCAAAAAAAACTTTCATGTTTCAAATAGTTTAGAACAGAAAAGAACTTCAGCCAGCCTCCAGACATATACAAAATGTATACTTTATTAGTTTGACAAGAGCATAAAAAGTATTAAAAACAAAAACACCTCAGCTGTTAGGCTGTTTCAAATAGGGCATGTAATTTTAAACAACTTTCCAATTTACTTTTATCACCAAATTTACTTTGTTCTCTTGGTATTCTTAGTTAAAAAAGCTAAACCTAGGTATTTCATATGCTAATTTCTTAGACCTTGAAGGCCGCCCCTAATCTAAATGCATTTTGATAGTTTTTCACCACTAGAGGGCATTAGTTCACGTGTTTCATATAGATAACATTGAGCTCATGCACGTGAATTTACCATGGAGACAGCTCTGATTGGCTAAAATGCAAGTCTGTCAAAAGAACTGAAATAAGGGGGCAGTCTGCTGAGGCTTAGATACAAGGTAATTACAGAGGTAAAACGTGTTTAATTATAACTGTGTTGGTTATGCAAAACTGGGGAATTGGTAATTAAGGGATTATCTATCTTATAAAACAACATAAATTCTGGTGTTGACTGTCCCTTTAAATAACAAACATTAGATACAAATGTTAAGGAGCTTCCTTGTGGCAGATGTTTAGCTATTCCAGGAACAAACAAATAAGCACCCTTCTAGGCACACGCTAGTGTCTAGCCTTAAAGGAATACTGAACCCAATTTTTTTTCTTTCATGATTCAGATAGAGCATGCAATTTTAAGCAACTTTCTAATTTACTCCTTTTATCAATTTTTCTTCATTCTTTTGGTATCTTTACTTGAAAAAGCAGGAATGTAAAGCTTACAAGTCGGCCCATCTTTGGTTCAGCACCTGGGTAGCACTTGCTGATTGGTGGCTAAATGCAGTCACCAACCAACATGAGCTATCCAGGGTGCTCAACCAAAAATTGTCCGGCATGTAAGCTTACATTGCTGCTTTTTCAAATAAATATACCAAGAGAACAAACAAAAATTGATAATAGGAGCAAATTAGAAAGTTGCTTAAAATTGCATGCTCTATCTGAATTATGAAAGAAAAAATTGGGTTCAGCATCCCTTTACTGTAATGAGTGTAAACTATAAATCTTTTATTTTTATCAATTGGATGTTATTGTGAATGTCTTGTGATAAGAAGGTATACACATTATTTTCTATAGGCAAGGGGGCTTCATTGCTAATGGGGTAAATCATAGATACAAGCTGTCAGTAAGAGCAGAACTGAACTATTAGCAGGTAAACTATAATAAAGTACACATAAAAAAAGATATTCCATATTTAATCCATATTCATGACATATGAATAGATACAGTTGTTGATCTTTATTGGAGAATATAAGAACACAGAAAGTACTGGGATTCATTAATTTACTCCGACAATACCACTCAGTCTGCCATTGTGCACATAATCTGAGTAAAATACCCAGAATTACACTGAACAGTGAGAAAGCAGACCTGGGTGTTATTAATATTATCTTTATTTGTAACACACCAACAGGTTCCACAGAACTTTCTAGAAAAAAAGAGAACGGTGAGGGATAATCACACTGAAAGACTAGAGGACCCTACTTATAGTTTACAGTCCAAGAAATGTAAAGAGGTATAACTATGACTGAGTGCTATAACATTATCCTTTTATTTACACCATCCTTAAAGGGAATATGAATTACTTAGAGACTGTTATATAAAATATTTAATTATGTTTATTTAAAAAATATCACATTATTATATATTTTGTCTCCATTTCCTGTAATTGAATTCTAAAAATTGTAGGCTTTCCAGTTCTAGAGTTAGAAGTGCACACTGCAGACTTCCCAATCCAAACAGTGCTATATTCTACACAGCCATTGTTTGCTTAATCTAGTAATATGGTCCCTAATTAGCTGTACTAATCACAGTAGTATAAAAGGGCTGCTGTAACTTCAATATAAATCCTTCCTCTGTTTGCCTCCATTGGCCGCCTCCACTGTAGCACTATCTTTTTCTTCTTTCCTTCAGAGGATGCTACAGCCAATAACAAGGTTATCAATCGTACTATTACACTGAATGCAAGCGCACTCTCGTGCCTCCTTAGCCTATCCGAAATGACATCTAATGCATGTGCACATTATGCCCTCACAGACACATACACACACACAATATAAATAGTATGTGTATAGCAGTGTGATTCACTGTTTACTAATGTGGCGGTTTGCCAGTACTGAGCGAAGAGAATCCCTTTCTGATTCACAAGTAACTATATAAAACCAAATTGAAAGCTAAGTGAAATCGGGCAGACAACAAGTCACGGGAGCAAGAAAAAGAGGCTGTAGCGCTCACTGGCAACAGTCCAAAGCTTGAAGCTGCTGATGGGGGCAGACAACTAAGGATTACAGGGGCCAATACAGAATGTATTATAAAATGTGAATCTTTTAATATAGTATAGTTTAAGAAATAAATGTACAAACCTAATAAGATGCACATATGCAGCCTGATTTCTAAAGTTTACTGGCATTTTAAATATCCATGGTCATACAGGATAATTGTAATCTGTGGTCTTAATGCATTACTGGGGAGAATAGTTAAGGATTTATATCCTCAAATTATCATAAAGCATTAGTATAGTCTACTCTTGCAAATCTATTTTACAACATTGTATTTGCTGCACTCACCCCATTAGGGGACTGCTGTGTATTAACACAGTATTTGAAGCAAAAATCCTGAGAGGTTGCATATCTAATTTGCATATCTTTCCCAGAATCCTCTTGTGCATCGGTTATAATGTATATGGAGTTTTACTGGGTAAAGGCAGGCGGGGATACTTACCTAGATGTGCTAATTGCCTGTGCAATCATTTCTATTGATTTACTTTTGCGATTTGGAGGATTTTAATCTCATGCTTTTTTCTCCACCATAATTTTAATGAACAACAATATTGCAAAACACATTGATGTATAAAAGTTAGGGCAATGCTATCAAGTGCAATTTTTCAAGATTTTTAGCAGTATTTTTGCCTAATGTGGGCCAGATTGAGTGGAGCGCAAACGTTTACGCGTAAGCGATAAGGGGTTATCGTAGGGTTTTGTGCTTACCGCTGCTATTACGAGTCGAAAGTAAACATAATCGCTTGGGCGAAATCACGTTTTACGCAAGAATGATTACCGTGATTTCAGAGCTCTGGTTAACTGTTTTGTGAAACTAGAAAGTTGCACAAAACACATCAGATATACATTACACAATACAGTTACTGTACACTCATAATAACATCATCTAATAATAATTATTTAAAAAAAATATTGCACAAATAAGATATAAGGGCTCAAAGATATGAGATCTCAGGTGATAGAAAAAAAAAGGCAGGCAAAGGGCTTTTACATAGACATACATACTGTACATATACATGTCTAGAGACGTGTATTTACAGACATATATCCAAATACAAGCAAGGGAATTTCCAGCCGTGAGTAGATTAAAACTTGTAACTTTATATATACAAAACATGGGGAAGTAAAAAGGGCATCAGATCAGGTCAGGTCTTACGCGTTTCAGCTCCGTTGAGCCGTACTCATAGACCTCTGATCTGGTGCAGTAATTGCACAACTATATACACTTCATATGCATACATCTATACATATGTGTGTGTACATGTATGTATAGATGTATGCATATAGACATAAATGCATACTTATACACATATATACATACACACATACCAGTACACAGACACATATATAGTATATATGTGCATGCATGCATGTGCAAAAAAAGTATTCTCACAAAAGCTATGATATATTTTATTATTAACATTTAGATCAATGTATTACACAAATGTTTATGTTTATATTTTAAATACACAAAGGTACTTATTTAAAATTGGAATTTCCTGTCCCTTTAAACATTGTGTGGAGCCTCTGAGTGTATATTGTGTAAGAAGTCCTACAAATATATACAGAGAGATAAGGAATGTGATTTTAACTTTTGACATAAAACCAAAGCATGGCATTAATTCCCTAAAAATGATTAACAACACTGTACTCAGGGAAATAGCTTGTCTGAAACTGACTTGAAACTATGTACATGAATAATATTAGCTCAAGAGGGTACAGATGTTGTGTAATTGTTATTCATCTGTATTGTTTTTTATTTATAAAGTGCCAAGAGATTACTCAGACCTGAACAGTGGAAATGAACTTAGGTTACTTCAGGTTTCATTACATTGCAGCAATTTAAAGTAGCAATTGTGGATTCATATGTATATGAGAATAATGAGGTCCCTGATTTGTTTTTTTCAAAGAACTTACATTCTTACTTCCCTTTTTAACTAAAACTTGAAAAGGCTGCAGAAAAGTTGAGCATAAGTTAAAGTGTCAGTAAATGACGGTGTGTTACGGCTCACATATAGTTAGACTGTAATGTTCTGAGCACTAACATATAATTTTTTTTAAATACGATATATGTAAAAATTCAGTTAGAGATTTTTAAAATTCCCTAAAACGATAGTTATGTAATTCCTATCTCGCCCCCCCATCTAGCCGATCCTGCAGTGGGAGTGTTATCTCGGCTCACAGTTCGTCCCATGGGAAGAGCTAATAACGCCCCTAGTAACTCCCATTAATCCTCGTACACAGTCTATTTGCAGACAAGCGATTCTTGCCGTGAACTCAAAGGGGGGTAGTTATCAAGCCGTCTACTTTTCTGGCTTCGCCGGCCCAATACGCCCGCCTAAGCTCGCCTACCTTCGCCGCCGCGGACCTGAAAAAATACGCCTAAGTTATCAAATAAAGCTGTCAAAAAGCCGCGGGGCGATGAGCAGCGGACTGTGAGAGTTATCACTCATCCGATCTCGCTGCCCTTCGGCTTTTTCCCAGCTTTATTGCTAGCCTGTCACTAAGCACTCACACTAAACTACACTGTTCTACCCCCTATACCGGCGCCCCCTGAGCCTCCCGCAACTCAATAAAGTTACTAACCCCTAAACCGCCGCTCCTAGACCCTGCCGCAACTCTTATAAATGTATTAACCCCTAAACCGCCGCTCCTAGACCCTGCCGCAACTCTTATAAATGTATTAACCCCTAAACCGCCGCTCCTAGACCCTGCCGCAACTCTTATAAATGTATTAACCCCTAAACCGCCGCTCCTAGACCCTGCCGCAACTCTTATAAATGTATTAACCCCTAAACCGCCGCTCCCAGACACCGCTGCCACCTACAGTATACCTAGTAACCCCTATCCTGCCCCCCTATACCGTCGCCCTCTATAATAAAATTATTAACCCCTATCCTGCTGATCCCGCACCTCTCCGCAACTAAATAAATAGTTTAACCCCTAAACCGCCGCTCCATGAACCCGCCGCAACCTATATTAAACCTATTAACCCCTATCCTGCCCCCCCCTACACCGTCGCCACCTATAATAAATTTATTAACCCCTATCCTGCCCCCCACTACGCCGCCGCCACTGTCATAAAATTATTAACCCCTAAACCTAAGTCTAACCCTAACCCTAACGCCCCCCTAACTTAAATATTAATTAAATAAATCTAAATAAATTAACTCTTATTAAGTAAATGAATCCTATTTAAAACTAAATACTTACCTTTAAAATAAACCCTAATATAGCTACAATATAAATAATAATTATATTCTAGCTATCTTAGGATTTATTTTTATTTTACAGGTACCTTTCAATTTATTTTAACCATGTACAATAACTATTAAATAGTTATTAACTATTTAATAGATTACCTAGCTAAAATAAAGAGAAATGTACCTGTGAAATAAATCCTAACCTAAGTTACAATGACACCTAACACTACACTATACTTTAATAAATTATTCCTATTTAAAAATAAATACTTACCTGTAAAATAAACCCTAAGATAGCTACAATATAATTAATAATTATATTATAGCTATCTTAGGATTTATATTTATTTTACAGGTAACTTTGCATTTATTTTAGCTAGTTAGAATAGTTATTAAATAGTTATTAACTATTTAATAACTACATAGCTAAAAGAAATACAAAATTACCTGTAAAATAAATCCTAACTTAAGTTACAATTAAACCTAATACTACACTATCATTAAATTAATTAAATAAATTAACTACAAATAACTACAATTAAATACAATTACATAAACTAACTAAAGTACAAAAAATAAAAAAAGCTAAGTTACAAAAAATAAAAAAATAAGTTACAAACATGTTACAAATATTACAACAATTTTAAGCTACTTACACCTAATCTAAGCCCCCTAATAAAATAACAAACCCCCCCAAAATAAAAAAATGCCCTACCCTATTCTAAATTAAATAAATTTCAAAGCTCTTTTACCTTACCAGCCCTTAAAAGGGCCATTTGTGGGGGCATGCCCCAAAGAAAACAGCTCTTTTGCCTGTAAAAGAAAAATACAACCCCCCCCAACATTAAAACCCACCACCCACATACCCCTAATCTAACCCAAACCCCCCTTACAAAAACCTAACACTAATCCCCTGAAGATCATCCTACCTTGAGTCGTCTTCACTCAGCCGAGCCACCGATGGAACTGAAGAGGACATCCGGAGCGGAAGAAGTTAATCCTCCAAGCGGCGCTGAAGAAATCTTCCATCCGATGAAGTCATCATCCAGGCGGCGCTGAAGAAAAGTCTTCGATCCGGCCGATGTCATCTTCAAAGAGGCGCTGAAGAGGTCTTCTATCCGGGCGAAGTCATCTTCCAAGCCGGGTCTTGAATCTTCCTTCCGCCGACGCGGAACCACCTTCTTCACCGACGGACTACGACGAATGACGGCTCCTTTAAGGGACGTCATCCAAGATGGCGTCCCCTCAATTCCGATTGGCTGATAGGATTCTATCAGCCAATCGGAATTAAGGTAGGAAAATCTGATTGGCTGATGGAATCAGCCAATCAGATTCAAGTTCAATCCGATTGGCTGATCCAATCAGCCAATCAGATTGAGCTCGCATTCTATTGGCTGATCGGAACAGCCAATAGAATGCGAGCTCAATCTGATTGGCTGATTCCATCAGCCAATCAGATTTTTCCTACCTTAATTCCGATTGGCTGATAGAATCCTATCAGCCAATCGGAATTGAGGGGACACCATCTTGGATGACGTCCCTTAAAGGAGCCGTCATTCGTCGTAGTCCGTCGGTGAAGAAGGTGGTTCCGCGTCGGCGGAAGGAAGATTCAAGACCCGGCTTGGAAGATGACTTCATCGGATGGAAGATTTCTTCAGCGCCGCTTGGAGGATTAACTTCTTCCGCTCCGGATGTCCTCTTCAGTTCCATCGGTGGCTCGGCTGAGTGAAGACGACTCAAGGTAGGATGATCTTCAGGGGATTAGTGTTAGGTTTTTGTAAGGGGGGTTTGGGTTAGATTAGGGGTATGTGGGTGGTGGGTTTTAATGTTGGGGGGGGTTGTATTTTTCTTTTACAGGCAAAAGAGCTGTTTTCTTTGGGGCATGCCCCCACAAATGGCCCTTTTAAGGGCTGGTAAGGTAAAAGAGCTTTGAAATTTATTTAATTTAGAATAGGGTAGGGCATTTTTTTATTTTGGGGGGGTTTGTTATTTTATTAGGGGGCTTAGATTAGGTGTAAGTAGCTTAAAATTGTTGTAATATTTGTAACATGTTTGTAACTTATTTTTTTATTTTTTGTAACTTAGCTTTTTTTATTTTTTGTACTTTAGTTAGTTTATGTAATTGTATTTAATTGTAGTTATTTGTAGTTAATTTATTTAATTAATTTAATGATAGTGTAGTATTAGGTTTAATTGTAACTTAAGTTAGGATTTATTTTACAGGTAATTTTGTATTTCTTTTAGCTATGTAGTTATTAAATAGTTAATAACTATTTAATAACTATTCTAACTAGCTAAAATAAATACAAAGTTACCTGTAAAATAAATATTAATCCTAAAATAGCTATAATATAATTATTAATTATATTGTAGCTATCTTAGGGTTTATTTTACAGGTAAGTATTTATTTTTAAATAGGAATAATTTATTAAAGTATAGTGTAGTGTTAGGTGTCATTGTAACTTAGGTTAGGATTTATTTTACAGGTACATTTCAGTTTCTTTTAGCTAGGTAAGCTATTAAATAGTTAATAACTATTTAATAGCTATTGTACATGGTTAAAATAAATTGAAAGGTACCTGTAAAATAAAAATAAATCCTAAGATAGCTAGAATATAATTATTATTTATATTGTAGCTATATTAGGGTTTATTTTAAAGGTAAGTATTTAGTTTTCAATAGGATTCATTTACTTAATAAGAGTTAATTTATTTAGATTTATTTAATTAATATTTAAGTTAGGGGGGCGTTAGGGTTAGGGTTAGACTTAGGTTTAGGGGTTAATAATTTTATGACAGTGGCGGCGGCGTAGTGGGGGGCAGGATAGGGGTTAATAAATTTATTATAGGTGGCGACGGTGTAGGGGGGGCAGATTAGGGGTTAATACATTTATTATAGGTGGCGACGGTGTAGGGGGGGCAGGATAGGGGTTAATACATTTAATATAGGTTGCGGCGGGTTCAGGGAGCGGCGGTTTAGGGGTTAATACATTTATTATAGTTGCGGTGGGCTACGGGAGCGGCGGTTTAGGGGTTAATATGTATAGAGTAGCTTGCGGTGGGCTCCGGGAGCGGCGATTTAGGGGGTAATAACTTTATTTAGTTGCGGCGATGTAGGGGGGGTCAGATTAGTGGTGTTTAGACTCGGGGTACATGTTAGGGTGTTAGGTGTAGACAGCTCCCATAGAAATCAATGGGATGTCTGTCAGCAGCGAACTTGTACTTTCGCTATGGTCAGACTCCCATTGATTCCTATGGGATCCGCCGCCTCCAGGGGTGGCGGATTGAAAACCAGGTACGCTGGGCCGTAAAAGTGCCGAGCGTACCTGCTAGTTTTTTGATAGCTAGCAAAAGTAGTGAGAATGTGCCGCACTTGTGTGCGGAACATCTGGAGTGACGTAAGAATCGATCTGTGTCGGACTGAGTCCGGCGGATCGATGCTTACGTCACAAAATTCTACTTTTGCCGGTCTCGAGCCTTTGATAACTAAGGCGAATCAGCCTCGCCACAAATACGCTGCGGAATTCCAGCGTATTTGAGGTTGACGGCTTGATAACTAGGCCCCAAACTGCGAATGCCTTGCACTGGAGCGTAATGATAAACAATGCCTGTCAATCAAGGAACGCGCATCCTTGACACTCAAGGAGCTGCACGATCGATTCATAGGGGATAGGTTAGGCAGATGCAGCCTAAAAAAAAACCCATAACATAACCGGCATTGGGCAGCTAGAGTTAAGAATATGGAAGTAAGTTTACTGAATATTTTAATAACTTTCTACAATGTTTGGAAAGGTGAAATGCAGCTATATCATTATATTTACATGTGGCATTTAGAATTATTTAAAGAAAAAAGCTAAGTTTACTGTCCCTTTAAAGTGTGCTGGTGTATAGAGACTGAGGGGTAGATTTAGCAAGGTGCGGACGGACATGATCCGCTGTAGCGATCATGTCAGCCGCACACCGATAAATGGCAACAGCATACGCTGTCGGCATTTATCATTGCACAAGGATTTCTGGTGTGCAATGCCGCCCCCTGCAGATTCGCAGCCAACCAGCTGCTAGCAGGGGGTTGTCAATCAACCCGATCGTATGTGATTGGGTGGATTGATGTCCGCAGCCTCAGAGCAGGCGGACGAGTTAAGGAGCAGCGGAAACAGCTGCATCAAGCTCCATTCGGAGCATGATGAATCGGGCCCTTAGTGTATGGGCCCTTCCCAGTCGAATACCTTGAAACATGCAATATCATTTTTATTCAATGTTAATGCTTTTAATGTGTTTTGAATATAAATATTTGAAATTTCTATGTTCTTCACATATAAAGAAAAGGTTATTTTTATTTTTAAATAGATATTTCTATATATATCTGTATATGCAAAATATATCTATATCTGTATATATTCATACATATATATATTTAAAAATGAAAAAGAACATTTTCTTCTAGGTGAAGAGCAGTAATTTGAAGTACTCCTAACAGTGTCAGGTTAGCGTAAGAGAGATAACTAAAGGTTTCTTTTTGGGGTGCCCCATAAAAGTCTATTGGAATAAGAAAATAGCACGGTCGCAATATCCAAAGTCCTGAAGTTAGCGGGCCTGAGTCTTTTTCTCCTGTGCTAACATTTTACTTTCAACTTGTAATATTCGCACCTTAATGTTTTTACTTAGATCGCAAAAAATGTATTTAGCGTGACACTTGTAATCTGGCTCATAGTAAGCTAGTCAGCTAGGGTCAGTAATGTACAGATTGCCTGCACTAGCAAATTAAAGCAAATCATTGTTGCATTAGTTTGGCCCTTTGATCTAGAAGTGAAAGTATTAAGGTGGCCGGCAGATGTGAAAGTGGAAAATAGATTTTTCTGTATCACTGCTGAGGAAGGGCCTATTCCTTGTCACATATATTTTTGGCAATATTATATAACATGCACTTGACAGAAAACATATTGTTATTAATGGAACCCTGAGGTTGCTGGTGGGAGTAGAATATGTCACTTTCAATATTCTGAGGGCAATTTCTCAACACAATTCATGTCCTAGAAGCCAGTAGGTTAAAAATACCCACTCCACAATAACAGCAGCCAAAATCTCTGTCTTTCCAAGTTACGCCATGAGGAGTGGCTGTCACATTTGTATGCTTGCTTAGTCAGCCTGAGTTAAATAACGCTCTGTAGCTAATAGAGGATGTGTCAAGGTTATACAAATGCCATCCGATCAGTTGTTTCATGGCTGCTGTTTAGGGAGTGGGGGAAAATGACAATATGGGAGGTATCATCACATTAATCAGACTGAGTAGCTCCCCAGTGCCCCTATTCTGTCAGCAGTACCAACAGCAATGTGTCATAAACCAGTTATGCTCAAGCTATATGCTCCAAGGTGACAGACATCTGTTATACCAAGAAGCCTCTTTTACAAGTTAAAGAAATGTTAGTACATAATGTATATACAGTAGGATGCCATTGGAATTGTATTTTTTATTTCATTTTTTTATATTTTATTACAAAAAAATTACAATACATAGCAATAAACCAAAATAATGTGTATACAAATACATTAACCACAAGTTATAATAAAAGGGAAAAAAAAAGAAAGAAAAACGTGCAAAAACGTGAATATAGGTGAGAGACGAAAAATAAGAAAAGAAAAAAAGGGTTAATACTCTGTAAACGAAAAGGTGGATAACAGGGTGAGTAAAGAAGAATGGCAAAAAATAATAATCCCCTATTATGGGTCAGATCATGGGGCCGATTTATCAAAGTCTGATGGACATGATACGCTGTAGCTTGGTGGTTGTAACATGTTTTGTGTATTGCTTCTCCCGAGTCCTGGGATTTTGCCTGTGAAAGCTTGAAGAAAGAAAAATTAACAAAAAAATTGGACAAAAACATTTTATATTTTTTGTTCTGCAGTAGACTCAATGGTTTATGTAACTATTCCAAAGGACAAAATGCCTACTGATATGAACACCTGAGACAACACAGATTTTCATCACCAAGAGGATAAAGAGAGTCCAGGATTTTCCATTGCCTTTCAACAAACGATACCAGAGAGTCCAGGATTTTCATTCAAAACAACTTACCATTGCCAGGAGTCCCCCGGAAACAAAGATCCCAAGGGTTCCACCAAAAGAAAGATTCCTCCAGCAAAGAACAAAGCAAAATCGACCGGACAAGAGCCAAAGAAACATCTCTAACCCAAACAAGTCTACAACTTACCTCATATGATTGAGGTTACCTCTGGTAAGCACAAAATCACTTACCTCAGACAAAGAAGTGTCGAATATTCTAAAGTATAATACTGAACTTTTTTACAATAACAATGCAAGGACATTATTATTATTTATTATTTTTTATGCCCTCTTCCTGTATTCCACTAATATAACAACACTGTTTAGAAAGTAACAAACTTACTTTACAAATAGCCAATATCTATTCCAGTGCCAAGCTGTGCGCCCTCTTGATTTCCTCTTTTCTATTCATATATATATATATATATATATATATATATATATATATATATATATATATATATATATATATATATATATATCTACACCTATATATAATAATTTATATATATAGGTATACATATATATTGTACAAAAAAATAGATATATGTAGAAATTTTTATTTATGAATAAATAAAACATATTCTGTTATATGAAGAATATTGGAATATGAAATATAAATTGTTTCATTTTGGGTTAGTGCACATTTCATATTGAATATGAAATATAAATTGTCCAGGAAAACATGGCTGAGGTGGCAACCCTAGTGAGGAGGTTCTATTTAGGAGAGAAACCTAAAAAAATCTATATTATGCATATGAAAGAGCACAATTTAAACATTAAAATATATTTTGAATAAAAAAGTTAAAGGTTCAAGTAAAAGCTGTTTAAATTTGAATAAAAACATTCTATTTGTGAGTTTTAATTTAATTAGGTCTAGCTGTATCCCCTGCTTTAAGCAATCATTGTCTAGTGTATAGTTGGTGTAGGCAATTTGCATCATTCTGAAGGAAACATACGGCTAGATTACGAGTCTTGCGTTAGTCTTAAAAAGCAGCATTGAGGGGTCCCAACGCTGCTTTTTAACGCCCGTTGGTATTACGAGTCAGACAGGAGAGGGTCTACCGCTCACTTTTTCCCCGCGATTTTAGCTTACCGCAAATCCCCTTACGTCAATTGCGTATCCTATCTTTTTAATGAGATTTTCCTAATTCCGGTATTACGATCACCTGAAAAAGTGAGCGGTAGACCCTCTCCTGGCAAGACTCCTACCGCATTTAAAAGTCAGTAGTTAAGAGTTTTATGGGCTAACGTCGGAACATAAAGCTCTTAACTAAAGTGCTAAAAAGTACACTGACACCCATAAACTACCTATTAACCCCTAAACCGAGCCCCCCCCCCACATCGGAAACACTTAACTAAAATGTTTAACCCCTAATCTGCTGACCGGACATCGCCGCCACTTCAATAAATTTATTAACCCCTAAACCGCCGCACTCCCGCCTCGAAAACACTAGTTACATTTTAATAACCCCTAATCTGCCATCCCTAACATCGCCGACACCTACCTACATTTATTAACCCCTAATCTGCCGCCCCCAACGTCGCCGCTACTATATTAAATTTATTAACCCCTAAACCTAAGTCTAACCCTAACCCTAACACCCCCTAACTTAAATATAATTTAAATAAAACAAAATAAATAGACATGTGCAATTCGGTTCGGTTCGATTCGGAAATTCGGAAAATTCAGCAAATTCGGAGATTCGGATCGAACCGAATTTCCGAATTAAAATACTGCCAAATTTACTGAATAAATCCGAATTAGTTCGGATTTATTCGGTAAATTCGGATGGACATGGATTACACTAGTATTGTACAGTATATTAGGTTATATCACTCTGCTATGGGTTACACCTAATATATAGTACATAAAACTAGTCTAATACACAGCACACATACCGAAATTCCGAATTTCCGAACCGAACCGAATCCAGCCGAATTTTTTCGAATCTGAATGAATCTGAAACAAATTCATTCGAAGTTTTCCGAATTCGAATCGATCCGAAACGAAATTCGAAAACCTCCGAATCGATCGGAACCGAACCAAAACAAATTTTTCGATCATGCACATATCTAAAAATAAATTTACTACTATTAAATAAATTAATCCTATTTAAAACTAAATACTTACCGATAAAATAAACCCTAAGCTAATAGTTACATTGTAGCTATTTTAGGATTTATTTTTATTTTACAGGCAACTTTGTATTTATTTTAACTAGGTACAATAGTTATTAAATAGTTATTAACTATTTAATAACTTCCTTGTTAAAATAAGTACAAATTTACCTGTAAAATAAATCCTAACCTAAATTACAATTACACCTAACACTACACTATCATTAAATTAATTAAATTAATTACCTACAATTAAATACAATTACATTAAATAAACTAAAGTACAAAAAAACCCCACAGAAAATAAAAAAAGAATTACAATTTTTTTAAACTAATTACACCTAATCTAATCCCCCTAATAAAATAAAAAGCCCACCAAAATAATAAAATTCCCTACCCTATACTAAATTACAAATAGCCCTTAAAAGGGCCTTTTGCGGGGCATTGCCCAAAAGTAATCAGCTCTTTTACCTGTAAAAAAAAATACAATACCCCCCCAACATTAAAACCCACCACCCACACACCCAACCCTACTCTAAAACCCACCCAATCCCCCCTTAAAAAAACCTAACACTACCCCCTTGAAGATCACCCTACCTTGAGCTGTCTTCACCCAGCCGGGCACAAGTGGACGTCCAGAGGGGCAGAAGTCTTCATCCGATCCGGCCAGAAGAGGACATCCAGGCTGGCAGAAGTCTTCATCCATGCGGCATCTTCTATCTTCATCCATCCGGAGCGGAGCAGGTCCATCTTGAAGACATCCGACGCGGAGCATCCTCTTCCATCCGACGGCGACTGAAGAATGAAGGTTCCTTTAAGTGACGTCATCCAAGATGGCGTCCCTTCAATTCCAATTGGCTAATAGAATCCTATCAGCCAATCGGAATTAAGGTAGGAAAAATCCTATTGGCTGATGCAATCAGCCAATAGGATTGAAGTTCAATCCTATTGGCTGATCCAATCCTATTGGCTGATCCAGGATTGAGCTCACATTCTATTGGCTGATTGGAATGCGAGATCAATCCTATTGGCTGATTGCATCAGCCAATAGGATTTTTCTTACCTTAATTCAGATTGGCTGATAGGATATTTTATCGATAATATTTAGTTTTAAATAGGAATAATTTATTTAATTGTAGTAAATTTATTTAGATGTATTTAAATTATATTTAAGTTAGGGGGGTGTTAGGGTTAGGGTTAGACTTAGGTTTAGGGGTTAATAAATGTATTATAGTGGCAGCTATGTTGGCGGCAGCAGATTAGGGGTTAATAAATGTAATATAGTTGCGGTGACGTTGGGGGGGGGCAGATTATGGGTTAATAACTATAATGTAGGGTTCGGCTATGTTGGGGGCAGTAGATTAGGGGTTCATAAGTATAATGTAGGTGGCGGCGGTGTCCGGAGCGGCAGATTAGGGGTTAATAATATAATGTAGGTGGCGATGATGTCGGGGGCGGCAGATTAGGGGTTAATAAGTGTAATATTAGGGGTGTTTAGACTCGGGGTTCATGTTAGGGTGTTAGGTGTAGACATAACTTTCATTTCCCCATAGGAAACAATGGGGCTGCGTTAGGAGCTTTTTTGCAGGTGTTAGGTTTTTTTTCAGCCAGCTCAGCCCCATTGTTTCCTATGGGGAAATCGTGCACGAGCATGTTTTGCCAGCTTACCGCTACCGTAAGCAGCGCTGGTATTACAGTGAGATGTGGAGCTAAATTTTGCTCAACGCGCAATTTTCTGAGGCTAACGCCGGCTTGAAGAAAACCTGTAATACCAGCGTTGGCTTAAGTGAGCGGTAAGAAAAAAAGGCTTGTTAGCCCCGCACAGCCTTACCGACAAAAACTCGTAATCTAGCCGATAATTTGCTTTTAATGATCTCTAAGAAGTATAGGACATGAACTATTTAAAAAAAAAACAGAAGAAATATAATTTACAGCAGAAGCAAGCAAAATAATATATTTCAAAGTTGTTGTTTTTTCTGTGCACAATTAAACCTCAAAACCTTTCATGTCCCTTTAATAAATTTGCAAAGCCAATGTGTTTTTTTGGGGTTTTTTTCTATTTGCGCATAGTCTTACAATGTTACATGACAACTATCTCTTTAGGGGAATCCAGTAGCTAACACTCTGGAAGATTAGTTTTCTTAACAGTGCTGGGATCTTAACTCATATGACAGGACTCAATTGTATTGTATGTAGCGCAGACCTTGCCTGTTTCCTGTGTCTACTACAGATTTTGGTTTACAAGACAATTCAAGCCCAGCTGGGGCTAAGCATAGATCTGCAGTGAAGAGGGCCAAGAGGCAATGGATACACTAAACTACTTATAAGAAACTCCAGTGATACAATAACTTTCACTGTACCTCCTCGACACATTAGAGGAGGGTTTTTTCTTTTGATATTAACCCCTTCGCTGACAGAAATTTCAGAGAAAAACTTGCCCAAGGAACCAGAGATATTTTAGCATTTCTGTTTAAACAGAAATAGAACCCTTGTTTTTTTTATTTACCTATGAAACCTATATATATATATATACATTTTTAAAGTAGAAAACTCAAGCTATTGATCTTGGCTCATTTTGGTATAGCTGATGCCACTATTTGAACGCCAGATACGATCATATATAAAAAAAAGTTAAATTTTTCTTAAACTTTGGGATTTTCAATGAAATTATTTACACACAACTACTGCAGTCATAAGACATATGGTTGTAAAAGTTTGGGATCTTCTTTGTTTAGAAATAGCAGACATGCATTTCTTTGCCATTGGTTTTTGGCAACTAGAAGGCCACTGATTGCAGCTACGCACCTCGCTTGTAATTCCTGGCAGTGAAGGTGTAAATCAGTTGTAAAGTTAAGTGTTCCTGTAGTGTAGAGATTAGCCTCCGCTGAAACCTTTCACCCACTGATCCCTCCCAAACAGCTCTCCCTCCACTAGTCACCACCATCTTAGGTACTGGCAGACAGTCTACCAGTATGCATTTTAGGATTTATTTATTTTTTAAATATATTTATTTATTTATTTCTGAATTGTAGGGTTCCCTTCTTACCCTTGCACCTCCCTGATGCCTCCAACAGCTCTCTTGCCCTCCCCTTTCTCACTGACCACTGCCATGTTTGTTACTGCCAGCCATTGGCTTAGTGCTTGAGCAATAGGTTAAATGAGTTTTTCAGCACACTCCTATAAAAGTCCATTATATGAGGGATTTGCTTTCTGACATCCAGATGTTTGTTAGTGATCCCTAAACTTTTGCTTAAGTACTAACACATTTCTTTAATTTTTGCAGTCCACTTGTAATCTTGTCAAATGTGTTTTAAACAAGGCTTGTTTAACCTAAGAGCCCATTTTTGGTTAAGCACCCTGGATAGCACTTGCATGATTACATTTAGCCGCCATCAGCAAGCGCTACCCAGGTTCTGAACCAAAAATGGTCAGGCTCCTAAACTTACATTCCTGCTTTTCTAATAAAGATACCAAAAGAACGAAGAAAAAGTGATAATAGGGGTAAATTAGAAAGTTGCTTAAAATTGTATGCTCTATCTGAATAATTAAAGAAACAAAAATGGCTTTCATATCCCTTTAAGGGAGACATTCAGAACAATGAAATTTAATAAATTGTTACATTGAATTTAAGAAAAAATATAAAACAGGAAAATGCAACATTTGTTTAAACCAACAGATTAATATCATTATTACTGAGGCAAAACATAGCATTACAAAGGCATTTTTATTATTATTATTGTTATTATTATTATTATTTTTATACTCATCTTTTGTTTGCAAACTACAAAAAAAATTCTCAGCACTTTACATGGAAGAATTTCAAAGATAACATACAAGAATAAAAAATTAAATAGACATAAAAATGCTAAATGTGTTAGAGCAGGTCATTATTTCAGTATTGCTTTCATTAAACTATGTGTTTAATTCCTGCAAAGGTGTTAAATATATAGTTAAAGGCAGCTCCAGAGCAGCAATGCACTACTGAGAGCTAGCTGAGCACATCTGCTGAACCAATGACAAGAGGCATATATGTGTAGCCACCAATCACCATATATCTCACAGTAGCTCAGTGGTGCTCATGAGCCTACCTAGGTATGCCTAAAAAAAGATTCAAAGAGAACAAAGTAAATTTGATATAAGAAGTAAACCGAAAATTCCCTTAAAATTGCATGCTGAATCATGAAAGTTTCATTTGGCTTAGGTGTAAAATTACTAAGGAGGAACTAATGCTAAAGCTCACAAGAAAATGGCTTTGGCTGTATTGTAACTTTCTTTTACTGTGAGTGGCTTGAACAACAGATTTCCTACAGATGAATTTCAAGTCAGCTATTTACGAAGTCGAGAATTCTGCTCCCTGTGGTGTCTGTAATGCCATGACATGGCTCGGATATTCTTAAAGCAGAATATATGGGGCTAATTTGTGGTTTCTTTTATAACTCTCCTGTTTGGAATAAAACAGAGACGATTTAAGATACAAATTAGTGTAGACAGTATTCACATAAGCAATTAAAATTGCTTAACTTTGACTTCTGGAATTACCAAGGTTAACCATTTGATTGCTCTGAGTGCTGTCAAGGGCTGTTACTGATTAGTAATACTTTTCCATGATAAAAGTTCCATCAAACCAAATCACTTTATCCCGTTAGCAATGCAATCTGTAAGGGTGATTTATGCATTTAACTGGGTGTGTGACAACATGTCTGGTATGCCAGAAACCTCTGTTTAATACAAACACACAAAAGAAAAATTTCTTCAGCTGCAAAAACATAAATTTGAAGTAGACAAATGCCTCTCCTGGAAAAAAACAATGGAACATGGTCAACCAGGAAATGCCTGGTTTGTATCGTTGTATGTTAGCAATCCTTAACAAAACAAGGGTATGCAAACACAAGCTGCTTATCAATACAAATAAATACCTTTTGCTTCTTGTGGCTCATTTTAATGCGCTAAGGCACTCAGATAGTCTTGGTGTATGTTGGTGACTACAGCATATGGTGCATTATATGATTGGCAAATCCAAGTAGGCTGGGGCTGTGGCACCTCAAATTCATATTCTGGCTCCTAGCTTTTAGAATATTCTACATATATTCCTATATAAAACATAAATATGTGAGGTTGGTTGTTTTGTGATCTGCACATATCCTAACTTTTAAATACAATTTTCACCCGATGTATCTTTTACAAACCTGTGAAGGTTAAAGGAAAAAAAAGTGAAAGATATAAAGTCAGTTTTAGAGCAGATTCTGTATATTAAAGGAACAAAATTAAACTTTAGTGGCAAAGAATGAGCACAGAATTTTTAACAACATTCCAATTCTCTTCCATTATCTAAATTAGCACATTCTTTTTATTTACACAGGTTCTGGGGCTCCAGCTCCTACTGATTATGTGCTAGATTACACTGTATACTTACATATATGAGACAGTGTTCCGCTGATGTTGTCAAATGATACAGAAGGTGGGGAAATTAAAGGAAACTTTGAAATTTGTCAGAAAAAATACTGCTCATTAGAAATTCACAGTAAGGGTTATTGCCTTGTCTTTTTTATGCATTATACCATATTCAACATCCCTTTAAGGAAACATTGAGGGCTAGATTACGAGTGGAGCACTAATTAGCGCTTTCACTAGAGCGCTAACTGCGATAGAAGCAAACTTTTTGCATGTGTCGTGTTGCACTGGTATTACGAGTTGAAAGCAAAAAGTTATTGCTTCAATGATAACCCGACACTCTCAAAAAGCCAAACTTACAATATTGCATGCACGATAACCAATTCCTCCATAGAAGTAAATAGACCAGAAAAATTTGGAAAAAAACCCCCTACTTGCACGCTAACCCAAATCGCCATTAGACCCCTCTACTCTAATAACCCTATGATCCCACATAGCCCACCACAAAGTCCCCACTACACTACTAACCACCAAACCACCAGCCCCCACATCGCAAAGTAATCTACACTATTATTATTTTTTATTATTAATAAAAAATAAAAACTGCACTAGGCAGTTTTGTGGCTTTATAGTCGGCAGGTGTGAGGTGTTAGAAAAAAACGTGATTAAAGGCTGAATGTAGGCCCGAAACGTTGTCTATTGCACATATTTTGAACCCTGCCATGTTTGAATAAAGGTCCCTTTTAAATATATTCGGTGGCTGGACTCTCAATTTTATTTCTATTGTATGCTCACCACCATTAACAGACAGCTGCACAGCTTACAGCGACTCAGGCAGTCTGGGTGCAAAGCCCATAGGGAAACTTATTAACACAACACATAAAAAGTCTGTCACACTCTTGCAAGCACACAGCTAGGACCATGTCAAGGCCTCTTCCTCCCTGGGTCCCTAACCTACAGCCACACAATGCCTTCAACCAAACGCAGTGAGTTACAAACAAGGGTGACACAATCCCTATGCAATTTCTTTAGACATATACAAAACACATATTTGGACTGCACTCTCAAACTGGACTGGGTACACATTCCATGACCGTGCATAGCCCACAGCCCTGGGTGCTCACCAGCACTCACAGACAGCTGAACAGCTTTCAGGGACTCAGGCAGTTAGCCCCAGACAAGCCTGGGTCCAAAGCCCATAGGGAAAATTACTAACACGGGACAAAGAAAATCTGGCCCTCTCTTGCAAGCCCACACCTAAATTAAAAGCAAAATGGAAGAGTTAGTTACAGCATTTGGCTAAATAGGCATAGGCCCCGGACCACGTCAAGGTCTCTTCCTCTCTAGGTTCCTAACCTAAAGCTACGCAATGCCTGCCTTCAGCCAAATGCACTAAAATGCAAACAAGGGCGATGCTGTTAAACATTTTAACTGTGATATAATGGATATTGTATATAACAAGGTGTTTGACTGGGAAGGGCTCAAATGTGTATATGTATGTGTGTCTAATTGTAGATATTTGTAGATATGTGTGTGCATGTATATATGTGTGTGTGTGTGTGTGATTAGAGCGCACACTATCCTATACATTTAAGGTATAGAGTTTGCTAAAAAAATGTTGGCCACTTAAAGATTCTCTGAAAAATCGTTTTTACTATTCACTTGTAATACTAGATTGTGCTCGATTCTTAGAGCAGGGTTGCAATGTAATCTTTGAAATCTAGACCTATGTGTTTAACATCTGCAAAGGGGTTAAAAACATTGTTAATGTCAGCTTGAGAGGAGCAATGCACTACTGAGAACTAGCTGAACACATCTGGTTAGCCAGAGTCAAGAGGCATATGTGTGTAGCCATAAATCACAGCTATCTCCCAGTATTGTATTTCTGTCCCTAAGCATACCTAGGTATGCTTTTAAACATAGTGTACAAGGGAACAAAGCAAATGTGATAATAGAAATAAACTGAAAATTCTCTTAAAACGGCATTCTCTCTCTGAACTATGACTTTCATGCCTCTTAAATATTATATAAAAACAGGAAGTACCATTATTTCCCATCTACTTAAAGGGGTAGTAAAGTCAAAAGTAAACTACACAAGTCTATAATTTGTTGATAGCTGTCACATGATACAGGGGCAGTGAAATAGAAGAACATTTTTAAATTTGAGTTAAATTTGTGTTAGTGTCTTTTGATTATGCATTAGTTTATTATGCAATTCTACTGCATTTAATATTTCTTTAAATGCATTTTACTTCTCAATGAAAAGATGGATAAAGTTACAATAAAAATGTATTTTTTTAATTGTAGATCTTATTTTTTCTTTAATAAAAAGCTCAATTATTTACTGTGTGCATTAATGTGCAGTGAAATTAGTAGTTACAAGAGACAGTTTAAATAAAAATATCTGTATTAAACCTAATATTATAAGGAACAATATATTTACCTTGCTTTAAAGAAATCTTCTCTCTCTTCTCACAGGGCTTCGGAAAAATCACAAGTTATCAGAACCCAAACTAAGCCCAGCAGACGGCCATATTGTAATCAACGTAGGACAGTCATTCACTGTATCCTGCAGGTAAGGGCAAGTACTGTGCTCTTGTGTCATGTATCTAGATCACGTGCAAAAAGTGTTATCTCATTGAAAATTAAGGTAAAAATTAAAATCGAAGATCATTTAAATCATTAAATAATTTACATAATAACAAGTTAACACATTAAAGGGACAGTTTACTCAAAAAATTTCTCCCCTTTAATTTGTTCCCAATGATCCACTTTACCTGCTGGAGTGTATTAAATTGTTTACAAGTAGCTCCTTTACCCTTATATTGGCATTTGAAATTGTTGATTTAGCATGTGGTATCCCCACCTATTCTGAAAGTTTGTGGCCGCGCGTACCAGCTATAGATAAGCTTTGTAAACACAGCCAGCAGAAGAAATTACACTCCCAGTGTGATAAAGCTGAGATAAGGTAATAAAATGTTGATTTTCCATTGTTCTCTCAAAGTACTGGTGATTGTTTTAAGGACAGATATAAGATAAAGAAGCAGGTATATGTGCACAATGTGATACAGTAATGAGATCTGATTATACCTACAAGCTCAACCCATTTTATTAGGTTGTGGCTTCAAAACACAAAATCAGAGCTTTAATATACACAAATAAGCCTTAAAAAGCAAATTTTCATACATTTTTTACTCTGCAGTTGGTAAAAAAAAGCAACTGTAAACACATTAAGGGAAAAACTATTTTACAGTATACTGTCCCTTTAAGGGCTAGATTACAAGTGGCATGTTAACTGTTGAGTGCGAGCGAAAAGCAGTTTATCGTGGCTGTTTGCGCACATCCGGTATTTCCCTCGTATTACAAGTTGAAAGTAAATACAAGTATTATCATAAAAATGGCTCTGTATTTCTATATTACAAAACATACTGTTTATTTTAACATTTCAGTTACTAAGTCTGTAGGGAAGAAGTGGACTAACAATGTTCAGCTAGACTACAATGTGCTGCTGAACAAATAGATTGCTGTAGGCTTTGCTCAATATGGCAGAAGGTCCGTTCAATAAAGCATCATATGGAGAAAGAACCAAATGCTCCACAGTTATCATTTTTAATATGTAAGAACACATTGTTATGGGTCATAATGAAAGAAGAATAAATATATTAATAGAAATGCTTGTAAGGGTTCTGTTAGGCTTAGCTAACATTGTATCAGGCATAGCTTTAGTATTTTCTACTTGCAGGGCCAAAACAGTCAAAAAAATGACATGCTATAAATTCATTAAAGTATATAATCTTATGATTATTGACTACGCACTACTCTATGTTCAAACCCCACAAAGGGGTTAAACACACAGTAGAAGTACTGCTCAGGACTCACAGAGTGCTGTTGGTCCCAAGCAGAAACCACCACTGATCCAATTAGCAGTGCTAGCAACACATCTGATTTGTGCGACTAGCGCTTCTGATTGGATCAATGCCATTTTCTGCTTGGGACCAGAAGTGCTGTGTGGATCTCGAGGGGCAATTCTATTGTGTGTTTAACCCCTTTGTGGGAACTAATAACTAAATGCTCATGATTCCGATAGAAAGTATAATTTTAAAAAGCTTTCTATTTTACATCTGCTATCAAATGTACTTCTTTCTCTTGGCATCCTCTTTTGAAATTTAGTGAATGTAAATTTTGATGCTAAAGTGCCCGGTTTGTAAAACTTCAATTAAAAACAGGGGCACTTCAATTCATCAAAATTTACATTTCACTCCTGTTGTGAAAAAAAAATTACCTTTTTAATCTTCACAGCAGCTCCAGCTTCCTCTGGTCTCACAAGCCATTTCTGATGTCAGAAATGATTGATAGGTCATCCTCCAATCACAGCTTCCCCCCCCCCCCCCCGGGGGAATCAGTGTCTGATTCAACGCTGTGATTGGAGGAAGCCGGATGCCTCATTTTAGACCCAGGAAGAGGCTTTGCGATGGGTGGAGGAAGCTGGAGCTGCTGTGAAGATTAAAAGGTAAGTTTTTTTCTCAACAGGAAAATGTAAATTTTGATGAATTAAAGTGCCCCTGTTTTCAATCGAAGTTTTAAAAACCGGGCACTTTAGCATCAAAATCTACATTCACTTTAAGGTCATACTGAGGTAGGCTCAGGAGTGTGCACGTGCCTTGTTACAAACATTGTTACTCATAGTATCCAAGAAACATGTGCGTTTATGGTCCCGTCTCAGTGTGCTCTCATAAAAGAAGCTATTAACATAGGAGATGAAAAAGAAGAAAATTTGATAATATAAATAAATTGCTCTAAAAAAAACAAGACCATTTAATAATAGAAATACATTTCTCTGATTCAAGAAAGCTTCATTTTAACTTCTATTTCTTCTCATTTTTAAGCTCCATCAAATGTAGCCAAGCACTGATAACCAAAAAAGATAGACAAACTCTATTTTCCATTGGTGCCCCTAACAGAACATACGTTACTACAACTCAAGTTCTACAAGTGGTTAGTTGGTGTGGTGTGTATTATTGATTGTCTACTAAAGAAATAAATAATTTCAAGATCTTACCAAGGGGAATGGGAATTATTCTCATTAGGAGTAAATGGTTGCCTTGTCTTGGTCAATAATACAATTTTGCTTAGGTGGAAATGGCTACTATATGGTGGTTATGAGTTGACACAGTTGGTGTGTACATCATTCAGTGACTGGAAGTGTTCTTAAGATGATCATCTCCGCAGTGGTATGAGCCTCAGGAAGGCTGCAGGCAGACAGTCTGAGCTGAGAGCCAGAAAGTCCTTTCTGGGAAGGAACTGGGAGGAGGAAAGGTCTACTGGTCATTGCACGACCAAGACCTTATTAGAATAAGAGTTGCTCATTTATGTTTACGTGCCCCATTAATGGATTTCCTGTAAAAGTAATGTCTCTCCATCTCAGGAAGAGGCCAATAAAACATGCATGCAATGATCATAATCAACAGGTATCAAAAAGGCACTAATAATTAAAAAAGGAAGCTGCACTGGGGACTTGAGCACATTTCTGAGTACAAATAACAGAGTTAAGACTTTATTAAGCTCGGATAATGTTTGGACAATGCATACTCACAACATCTATATTTAGATTTTAAATTACACTACATGACCTTTCAGTTTATAGCAACATAATATTACACTCTATTATTGGCTTGTTTTCACATATTTGTTCTTCTCATTTATTTTTATTTTTGTAACATTAATTAAAGGGGCATTTAAGTCAATTATATTCCCATGTTGCATTATAAAGAAGGCATTTAAAAATGTATGACACTTTCTATGAGTTGTGTCAATGAGCAGTTAGTTCTTAGGGATGAGCTGGGCATTCATAAATTATCTGTTATTTTCATTATTAACCTTAACGTAATCTTTTAATGCATACAAATAACATATTTAATAGTTCATTATTAAAGTAAAAAAAAAAAATCTGTCAAAATTACAAGCAACATGATGCCCCATTAATATTTTCCCAGAGTTCATGGTTTTATCTGGAGTTTTACATTTCTCACTGTTAAATTATTTAAAGGGATATGACCCCCCCCCCCCTAAAAAAATAAATAAATTGTGATTCAGACAGAGCATACTCTTTTTAAAAAAGTTTCCAATTTACTTCTATTATCAAATTTGCTTACAACCAAGGATATTCTGTGTTGAAGAGATACCTAGGCAGGCACTTAGAGCATTACATAGCAGGAAATAGTGCTACCTTCTAGTGCTCTTGCAAATGGATAACATTCTTGCAAAGCTGCTGCCATATAGTGCACCAGAAATGGACTGGCGTACATTTCTAAGCATACACTCCTGCTTTTAAACAAAAGATACCAAGAGAACAAGGACAAAAATGATACTAGAAATAAGTTTAAAATGAAATGCTCTATCTGAATCATGAAAAAAGATTTGAGTTTCATATCCCTTTAAATAAAACCAGTTGCAATGTGTTTGTGAACCTTTGGTAAGATTACATTATTATACAATGTTCAATGCTCTTACACATAATTACTATAACCTCTAATAAAAAAAATGTAAGTTGATGATAATTATTCCTATTAAAACTATTCATTGGGACATTATTTCTATTATCTTTGTACTAAGTATAACATTACTATGTCTACCACATCGAGGGAGTGGGTTAAAGCTTCACATTTCTTTTCTTTTTTTATCATAATACACTAGATTTAAAGCACAAACTTTTTGTGATTCTAAGTCCCTCCTGTATTGTTAAATTATATGAAGAATTTATGTCATATAGTTCTTTTTTTTCTCTAGTCTTTATTTGATTATTAATCTTTCCTAAGTTGCCCTATTTTATTAATGCTTTGCTAAAGGAATAAGAAGCTCATTATTTTTTCTTACTTGCATCTAAAAAGTGGGTATTTAAAATATATTATTATTATTATTATTGGTTATTTGTAGAACCAATGGATTCCGCAGCATGTTTGTAAATGTTCATACAATGCAAAAAAATATTCTTTTAGTTTTTATACTTGAGGGGTGTGACTGTGAGAGCTGATCTTATCAGTTATCATGCAATGAGCAATGTGTTGCACAAACGCACACTTCCAATTATTATCAAAACATTTTTTTTTTAATTTTTATTTGAGATAAAGTTTTGCCATACAAATAAAGTATTACAGCATTTTACATTTGCATTCCAAAATTGCTTGCATCAAGGTACATTGAATAGGTTACATATTAAAAAATAAAAGTAATAAGCAATGTCTGCTATCCATATGGTATATAGCTAATAATATTTACAGTTGCTGTAAAAAGAAGAAAAGAAAAAACAATTCAACAGTACGCCAGTGAATTTTTTTTTTTTTTTTAATCTTCTTAACTTTTCAAAAAGGCCACTCTTGGACCTCACACCGTATGTAGTAAATGATAAAAAAAACAGAAGGTTACCCTAACTATAGGAGACCACTTTTTGGTCTCAATGTCTGGACCTCAGGTTTCATTTTTATTTTGCTGTATCTTTGAGCCTTACAATGAACGCAAGGAGACACTTTTGGACCTCATATAAAGCATTAAGAAGGCAGAAGGCTCCTTGGGATATAGGAGACCACTCATGGATCTCACCTGGTAAACCTCATTTTTATAATAGAATGTTTGAACAGATAAGGTAAATACGGTAATTCAAGAGGAATAATAATAAGAACCATGTGTGGTATTTTAGTAAGGAATTATATTTACATGGCAGCAAGCTACTTAAATAAGTAATAGAAAAAATAAAATAGATATTATATGATGTAAAAAATGACTAGAGCCTGTGGGGAGCTAACCTATAAGTTTCCCAATAGGGGTTGAGAAGATATGAGAGAGGCAAATACCCCAAAATGTACGATTGCCAATTTTGGGAGTGTAAAAGAATGGAGCAATGGATAAGTCATAAGCCTAATCTATATGTTCAAAGTCTTAATAAGCAAACCATGCCATCTCGGCCGCAGATGGCACGGATTAAAAAAGAAAATTGATAGGGATTTGAGGAAAAGGCTTGCAAAAATATTTTAAATGCACAACATGCTCTTATGACACACTGAAATAGTAAGGTATGCGTTGACTAAAGAGTATAATTCCATACGGTGTTAAACAAATTACACTTAAAAATAATATCTATTAACTTTCACCAGTAACTATGGTATATGTGGAAATTCATCATTATAAGCACACAACGTGGTCTAATTGCACAAGGAGATAGTAAGATATGCGTTAACCTATTAATATAGCTCTACATAGTGCTAAATAAAGTGTAATAAAATAAAAACAGCAACTTATACTGACTTTCACCAGATGCTACAGCATATATAGAAACTCAACAATAGTTAATGGAGTTCCCTGAGTAAGGTCAGTTACATCTTTCATAGGCAGGTATAGATCAGAGACCTCATAAACATTGGCAAAAAAAGAGTATAGCTTGGAATAAACTCTCAAAATGACTTGCTATAGAAGTTTACCCCACTACTCTTCTGTTGGAGGTTCTCTTATATATCATTGTGGGGTAAAGGGTAGAGAAAGCGGCTTGACATGGGGATTGTGAACTTTAATAACGGTGGCAAGAGAGTCCTGTATGAGGGGAGATATTGCGAGGGTATTGTAGCCTTTCTGCTGTCCAACGGCTACTAAGATGGGACGGTTCCCTTTACCAGAGTTCAGTATGGTAGAAATAGAAACAGCACAACAGTGGAGCGGTGCACGTAGGATCTGAGGACACTGCCAGGACCCCAAGGAATATGTAAATACAGTTAAAGAAATCCTCATTCCTCCAATTTTTTTTATGGCAATTTATTGTTACCAAGTAGCGACGTTTCGGGGTCACAGCCCCTTATTCATGCTTATATATTCATCCTTATATAAAGCATGAATAAGGGGCTGTGACCCCGAAACGTTGCTACTTGGTAACAATAAATTGCCATAAAAGAAATTTGGAGTGCTGAGGATTTCCTTAACTGTATTTACCAGAGTTCAGGTACGGCAGAGAGACGGGAGGTAAGATTTGCGATCAATGGCACGGGGTCCTGCCCCTAAAAGTCACAAGCAGGGTGGTATCTGATTTGGACCCGGCTGCAGTGGAACTAGGTCCAATCTCACATGGTTTCCTAGGTAGCCTTAGGGGTTATATCTCCTCCTCCCCATCGCCGGCCACAATCTCCAGAGGTACAGCCCCTACTCCTAGGGCCTCGCTGTCTGTGTCCAAACTTCCCTCCGTGCGTACAATACAGGGTGGTAGCTGGAGTGATCCCGCATTGGCAACATTGCTAGGATACATGGGTGAGGAAACAAGTCCATCATGCAGTCTGAGGGAGCCGAAAGCGGCTTGTAAGGTCTCTCCAAGTGCGGTATGATGGTAAGCCAGCTGCTCCCGAATCTCCATTAGAATACAATCTTCTATCCACACAGGTTATTAGGATATTTAGAAGAAGATTGCGTTTTAATATACCAGGGGTATAATACAGGCCGAGTTCTTGTAACGGCTTCAGGCACCGATGCCAGCAGCAATTCTTATGAAACAAAGCACAATAGATGCAGAATTCAAAATGCAAAACAGCTCTAATAAAATATTAAACGGATCAATGTATTGACATGTGAATTTCTGTATTTTTCAAAGAGAAGCTGCAGCAGCATGCAGCTATGCAACTAATCGTGGCCACTGCCCGGAAGTTCCCCCTCTATCAAAATTAATTTAAACAGCTTTAACTTAATAATTTTGTTTAGAATGTATCTATCTATCTATCTATCTATCTATCTATCTTTGTATCTGCCTACCAGTCTGTCTGTCTATTTATTTATATTTAGCATGTTTAGATATTGCTCTTTCTTCTGCTTTACCTGGTTAATATTAATAAACATATTAACAGTGCTTCATTTATTTCACTACTGTTATAGCTGCTTGCTGTGTTTTCTTCTCTCTGTACAGGGGGGCTGCTCCATTAACGTGGCTCTGGGAAGAGAATGCCTATTCCACAAACGGCAGACTGAGCGTATTGGAGCAGCAGTGTCGTGGTCCTGATGAAAAGCACCTCACTTGCAGTCAGTTAACCATCCATGATGCACATCCGAGTGACACTGGATACATCACATGTCTATATAGCCAGGCCCTGCACAGCCACAATCTGAAAGCCACGAGTTACATTTTTATCAAAGGTAACAGCCATACCTGGAAGCATATAAACTAATTGTACTGGTTGAGTAATGTTCAGTTTTCATACAAAACATATGAAATAGTTAAACATTTCATTCATAGTAAGGAGTTAAGATTTTTTGTAAAGCAATCTACTTTATCCTACATTCCTTTTATAGCATAAAACAATAACTTGTATTTTTTTCTGATTTCTTTTTAGATTTCACCCTGTTATAATAAACAACAGAGGGCTAGATTACATGTGGCGCTCTTAAGTTAGTGCACGCACAATATTGAAGTTGAAATATATTAACTTGTGCGCATATTACAAGTTGAAAGTAAACATCATGAGTGCAAACTAAATTTGTGATTGTCAGGTTAGCGAGACTGCAGACCTAGTGTTAGATTTATCATAGGTCAAGCTGACATGATTTGCTGTAGCGAATCATGTCTGCTTGACGTCGCTAAATGCTGACAGCATATGCTAGTACGACCGCTGCTTCTTAACTTCTGTTTCAGGCGAGCCTGAAACAATGGGCGTAGAATGCAGCATAAGCTGCTTAATATATCTACCCCCTAGAGTTAAGTGTTAGAGCTAAATTAGAAGTTGCATCAAACAACATAAATACATTAAAAAAATACATTTACACTCATAAATACACTATCTATTAAAAATTATTCATATATATATTATTAAAGAAAACCTTAACGGACACGTTACAAACACGATTATAGTATATATATATATATATATATATATATATATATATATATATATAGAGAGAGAGAGAGAGAGAGATAGATAGATAGATAGATAGATAGAGAAATATATATTTAAAAAGAAATAGAAAATTTTCCTCTATGTGAGGAACATAGGAATGTAAAGTATTCCTAACACCTTTGGGTTTAGCGCAGTTGGTCTAGCGCAGTGTTGGGTTAGCACACAACTGATATTTTTTTTCATGGCGCACCCCTTAGAATTCGATAGGGAGAAGAAGTTAGCATGGTTGCGATCTCCAAAGTCCTGACATAAGCACACCTAGGCCTTTTGTATGTGCGTATTTTACTTTCAACTTGTAATATGCAGTAGTCTTTTACGTTGAATGCACTTAGCGCGCAAGCAAAAAAAAAGTGCGCCCCTATGGGCCAGATTACAAGTGGAGCACTAACAGTTATGCGCCGCCAGCTATAAGGGGTATATTGCAGGTGTTTGCGCGTTTCGAGTTTTCCGCTCGTATAATAATTTGAAAGTAAACGCGATTACAAAGTACACTTACACTCACAATAACAATATCTAATACAATTTGTATTTAATATTTAAATATTGCACAAAAAAGTTATTAAAACGGCTCAAAGATATGAGGTCTCAGGTGTCAAACTTACATGCACCGAAACAGAATCTGCTGTATTGTTGCATGTTTGGGGTAATCCCTTCCTAGTATTTGACAACTTATCCTCCCTTACAAGGAAGCGTGATTCAGTGAAAACTGAACAGTAGATGCTATTATTTATATTTACTGGATGTCTGATGCCAGGACTTTAGATTTAGAACTTTAGATTTGATGTCTTTCATTCACAACCACTAATACTGAATCAGCAAGATATATTGGCATATTAATTGAGTCCTTTGCATCTGATTGGGTAGACATGCAAATGCACGGTTTAAAAGTATTTATAAAAGAATTCAAAACGTAAAATATAATAAAGTGATGTGTTCTTTCAGTAATAGATAGATAGTTAGATAAAGATAAATAGATAGATAAAGATAAATAGAGATAGATCGATAGATAGATAAATGTTTCCTTGTATTCCGCTTATGTTTATAGCCCTGCGGAATCTGTTGGCGCTCTACAAATAACCGATAATAATAATAATCGATATATAGATATATAGATACATAGATAGATAGATAAGACACACAGAAGAGATAGATTAGACACATAGATAGATAAAAATATAGATATATCAATTTCAAAATGATAATCTATCCTATATTATAAAAGACAAGAGTTTGTCTGAAGCCGTCATGCGCAGTTCAGACAAACTCTTGCAGCTGATCGCACGCGCACCCACCCGACAGCAGCGCGAGGACCGGTCAGCAGAGCTGATCGCACGCGCAGGGGAAGCAGCGCGAGGACCGGCAAGTGAGGGCGCACAGGGGAGAGAGAGAGAGAGAGAGAGAGAGAGAGAAAGAGAGAAAGAGAGAAAGAGAGAGAGAGAGAGAGAGAGAGAGAGAGATTGAATAAACTTAAATATAACACAACACGGCCCGTGTGAACGGGCTTTAGGACTAGTCTATACATAAAAGGACATCTGCCTGGATACAGGGTAACATTTAAGCATGATATAGGTAATTTTCTCTGTACTTGCAGGATTTTTACACAAAGTGATAACTTTATTTTGACGTTTCAGGTAATTATTCCCCTTCTTCAGAAAACAATTGACAGAAAGCAGTGTCACACATGTCATCTATATAAACTTACCACCTTCCCATTTGTGCTGGAGAAATTCCTATCAAGCGACATTCATTTAAAGCTTAAATGTGCACCCAAATAACTGCCATTTGCATGGTCATGATAACTATTACTGCTGCTACCCAGAACCACTATAATGTGTCAGTAGTGTCAGTATATTACCATAGAAACCAGTGTATACAAAACCACTTAGTATTCATCTCAAGGTGAGAGCCAATGCTGTCCATACACACACACACATATACATATAGCTATAGTGTCCCATAGAGTGTCTATGGATATTACAGTGTCTTTTCCTTCTTCAAATGTTCCAAACTTTTTTAATTGGAGTTGAAGTCCAGTGATTGTGGAGGGAAAGCTGTGCAAAATAGCATTCCTTGCTCTCCTTTGGACTGCATATACGCCTTGCACAGCATCAATGTTATTGATGCAACTTGATTCCAAAATAGATAGGATGTCTTCATTTTTTTAAATTTCAGTACATTTTCTTAATATATTTTTAATAATATTTTTCTTAATATAGTGATCTTGCAAATGGATAACATTCTTGCAAAACTACAACCATAGTGCTCCAGACACGTTTACGCCCCTGAGCTTACGTCCCTGCTTTTCATTAAAAGATAGCAAGTGAAACAAAGAAAATTTGATAATAAAAGTTAAAGGGACAGTCAACACCAGATTTTTTGTTGTTTAAAAACATAGATAATCCCTTTATTACCCATTCCCCAGTTTTGCAAAACCAACACTGTTATATTAATACACTTTTTACTTCTGTGACTAACTTGTATCTAAGCATCTTCTGACCGCCCCTAATCACATGACTTTTAGCTATTATCTATTGACTTGCAGTTTAGCCAATTAGTGCAGTGTCTGCCACTAGCCACGGGCGTGATCACAATGCTATCTATATGGCCTACATGAGCTTTCTCTCCCCTGCTGTGAAAAGTAAATAAAATAGAGGCGGCCTTCAAGTGCTTAGAAATTATCATATGAGCCTTCCTAGGTTTGCTTTCAACTAGAATACCAAGAGAACAAAGCAAAATTGTTAATTGGAAAGTTGTTTAACATTACATGCCCTATTTGAAAAACGAAAGGTTTTTTTGGACTTGACTGTCCCTTTAATTAGAAAGTTGTTGAAAATTGCATGCGCTATCTGAATCATGAAATAAAAATGTTGCGTTTCATGTCCCTTTAAGTAATTTTATATATGGAAAAGTGCATTTCTTTGAATAAATGGAGGCAGATGTTTGTAAAAATGCTTTTTAGTTCCACAGATATAAAGATTTAAAGTAATATTTTAATGATAGATGTCAGAAAATAATACATATATTGTGTTTTCACTGTTGTATAATTCCTTAAACTATCCATTTAAGTTTAAATTTTGACTTTACTGCCCCTGTTCTATCATTCCAGCCAATTCATCAGACTAGTGAACGGAAGTGACGTTCCATCAGCTGTCTGATGAAGAATACGCACCGCGCATGCGCTACACTTTCTTTCTAGCATTACCCGTCACAAAGCTGATTTTTGGACAGCGGGCGCACAGCCATCAGATTGTAGGACAATTATTTTAGCAAAATACTACCACATTTGCAAACACCTTTATGTATATTCAGATCATTTTTTGATGGGAAATGCTAGAAAGAATGTGTAGCGCATGCATGGTGCGTATTCTTCATCAGACAGCTGACGGAACGTCACTTCTGTTCGCTAGTCTGATGAATTCGCTGGAATGATAAAACACCCCTTTTAGATTACTTGCTTTACATGCTGGAAAAGAAAAAAAAAAATCTTAAAGGACCACTAAATGCAGTAGAATTACATAATTAACAAGTACATAATAAAAAGACAATGCAATAGCACTTACTCTTACTTTAAAATAAGCAGTAGATTTTTTTCTGATATGTTTTTTTCTTCCATTTTCCGGGCCCCTGTATCATGTGACAGACATCAGCCAATCACAGACTAGTATACATATACCCTGCGAGCTTGTGCACATGCTCAGTAGGATCTTGTTCCCCAGAAAGTGTGAATATAAAAAGACTGAGCAAAATTTGATAATAAAAGTAAATTGAAAGTGTCTTAAAACTGCTGCTCTGTCTGAATCATAAAAGTTTATTTTGACTTGAATGTCCCGTTAAGTATTAAAATGTGAATTAATTGCATACTACACATTTTGTAAGCTCTGTCTCGTCAGCTGGTAAGTATCTTGAACATGAAGACATCAGAAATCAGTTTAATAGATAGCAATGAATTCACACGTACAACAACAAAAATATTATTATTATTATATAAAACAGAATTGAAAATGCATTCACTGGAAATCCTTCCCATATTTGTATTTATTTTACATTATGCCACACTGCCAGAGTTTTTGAGTTTGGCCCGTTGCCATTGCAGGTTTTTTAACAAATTCCATCAATACCAGGAACGTTTTTGTTGCTTGTAAACATTGGTGATACATCTGTAAACTTTTTTAAAACTTGCTATGGTTTTATAGTTATATGAATTAGGATTTTAAAATGTATTAAATGAACATGTTTCATTTATGCTAACAGTTTAATATAATCACCTTTAGCACCTCCTACTTTATCTATTTTTTTATGTAAACAGAAATTAACATTTTTCCCAATAACATTCCTCCTGGCTTATTATCCAAAGGCCTGGTGATTTTATTAAACTTAAAGTACACTATAACTAATCTAATTTTTATGTAAATATGGATGAAAGCATGACAATGGCAACCATCACATCAGGCAGCTGTTGAAACCACTGACAAGATGAAAGAGATAACATTAATTTCTGTACATTATTAATCTGCAACAATTCCCATCAAAGCCACCACTACCAGCTAATATTAGCTGCTTGTCTAAAGGCAAGCAGGTTACACACATCAGTATGCATCAAAGAAGCCAATGATAATCTTAACTCAAACTGTCCTTGTCCTGCCAACTCACTTGTAACATACTGGGCCAGCTGCATGGAAAGGGAAGCTCACATCCATTGGCCCCCATTTACAGCTCAAACTCCCTACTGTTTTAATGCTGAGCTTAAAAGGATATGAAACCCAATTTTTTTTTCTTTCATGATTCAGACAGAGCATACAATTTTAAGCATCTTTCTAATTTACCCCTTTTATCAATTTTCTTCCTTCTCTTGGTATCTTTATTTGAAAAAGCAGGAATGTAAGCATACATTTAGGGGCCGATTTAACAAGGGCTGAATGGCCCTGAATGTAACGCCGGAAACAGGAGTTAAGAACCTTAACTCATACGCCTCCTCTGAGGCGGCGAACATCCATCGGGTTGATTGACACCCCCTGCTAGTGGCCGATTGGCTGCAAATCTGCAGGGGGCGGCATTGAACAAGCAGTTCACCAGAACTGCTTGTACAATGATAAATGCCAACAGCCTATGCTGTCTGCATTTATCAATGTGCGGTGGACATGATCCGCTACAGCAGATCATGTCTGCACATGCTTTGTTAAATCAGCTCTTTAGCCACCAATCAGAAAGTGGTACCCAGGTGTTAAACCAAAAATGCTCCGGTTTCTAAGCTTACATTCCTGCTTTTCAAATAAAGATACCAAGAAAAAGAAGAAAAATTGATAATAGGACTAAATTAGAAATGTGTATGCTCTGTCTGAACATAAAAAAAAAATGTGGGTTTCATATCCCTTTAATACAATATTTTTTAATGGCTACTTTATCAGGCGTAGTTCCTATTACTGTTGTAAACTTTATGGTTGGCAACATAAAATATATCCATAAGCTTTTATAGAGATACTTGTGCAGCCAAGAAAATTTAGTTTCGGACAAAATTTTCATTTACAATATTCAGTGAAATTAATTTCTCAGAATTTTCAGGGGCTGCACTATTCGGTATTCATTTTGTTTAAAATACTGCATTTCCATTAAACATTTACTTTGTTTTTTGTTAAAATTAATGTAAATGTTCCAAAGCTGCAGGTGAAAAGTTCACCTGTAGCTACAATACTTACCTTAAAGGGATACTAAACCCACATTTTTTCTTTCACGATTCAGATCATGCAATTTTAAGCAAATTTCTAATTTACTCCTATTATCAATTTTTTTTAAAAAAGTTTCTCTTGCTATCTTTATTTAAAAAAGCAAAAATATAAGCTTAGGGGCCAGCCCATTTTTGGTTTAGAACCCTCTGTAGCGCTTGCTGATTGGCTACATTTAACCACCAATCAGCAAGCGCTACCCAGGTCTGAACCAAAAATGGGCCGGCTCCTAAGCTTTCATTCTTGCTTTTCAAATAAAGATACCAAGAGAACGATGACAAATTGATTATTGGAGTAAATTAGAAAGTTGCTTAACCCTTTGGCTGTTAAGCCATTTCCCACCTGTGTGCTAAGCTGGTTTTGAGCTTTTTGCTGCAGTTCACGTTTAAACACTTTTAGAAGTAAAGTCTGTGTGAATATACTATACAAACGATATATTGTTTTTTTCAGCAGACCCAGCAGATTCAAAATATACCATTATTATATGTGTATCATCAGGTTTAAAAAATAGCGCATAAAATATGAAAAAAGTGTATTTTTTTTACTCCTGACTCAATAAATAATAGTATGTAATTTTATTTTTCTAAGCTCTTTCATCAAAACCTGTGTGGATAAACATTTTTAGTAGGTAACCTGTCTGAAATAAGCAAAAATTGAGAACATTTCACAATTGTTTTCCACTGTTTTATTGCAAAAACAGCATCTTACAATTTACTGTACTATTTTCAGCAATTAAACAGTTCTATCCACCTGAGAAATTAAAATGGGATACACAAAGCACACATTTGCAGAAAGTACACCCCTTTGGTGCATCAAATGAGGGGCTATAAGTATTTCTAGCATGATTTTGTGGTGCACAGCAATTAATGGAATAAGTTGCATTGCTTAAAAAAAGATCTTAGCAAAGAGCCATATTCCACTTATTATTACATTGTCTATTTTTGTGCTAGCAATACATGTAGCCCCTCATTTGATGTGTCAAGGGGTGTACTTTCCAAAAATGTGTACTTTATCTTAGTTTCCCAGGTTTCTACAGCTGTCTGATTGCAGACATAACCCATACAAGTTGAAAGGCTATTTTGTAGACTATTTCAAGATTGCCATGTCTGCAATTAAACAGTTCTAGCCACTTGGAAAATTAAAAAATGGTACACAAAGCACACATTTGTAGAAAGTACACCCTTTGGTGCATCAAATAAGGGGCTACATGTATCTCTAGTACATAATTGAGGTGCGCAACAATTAATGGAATATGGTGCTTTGCATAAAATGTTTTTTTTTAGCAAAGAGCCATATTCCACTTATTATTACATTGTCTATTTTTGTGCTAGCAATATATGTGGCCTCTCATTTGATGCGGCTTGGTGTGTACTTTATAGAAATATTTAGTTTATATACCATCAGTGAAGGAATCAGAGTCTGACTTTATAGAGAACTCAGCTGCTTCCTCAGCACTGAGACACTTAGCCATAATTCTCTTTTTAAAATAAATAGATATTTTTAAAGAAATTCTGTCGCTAGAAAATATATAATTTTTATTGCAAAAAATAAGCTTCTTTGCAGTAAAAATACAGAAGTTTTAAAAGATGGAGAGAGCTGCGTAAAGAGGGTGTTTTATTCATCTTCCACGCACTCTAAAAGACTGGTTATAAAAATATTAATTGGTGTGTTTTTTTTACATAGAATTCCTCTACCATTTATTAATTTTTAACCACATTATCCAGGTGCTCATGGGATTACAAATATAATATCGGTCCGTATTTTAAAAAGGAATGCGACATTTATCAGCTAGGTGATCACTGCAGTAACGCTGCAAGTTTATTTATATAAAATGTATTTTGGGTGTCGTTATGTTACGACACACGAACAAAGGCACCACACGGGCTATTTCCCTGTTATTGTATAATTCTAAACTCAATATTTGTTAATTTGTGAAGTTTATATTATGTAGGGAATGGTGCTAAATGCATAAAAATAAATTTTCCAAAAAGACAAAGAAGACTCTCACAAAGATGTGGATATCTCCTGAAAGTATGCACATGTAAGCACTCTTAGCCTAGACTTTGAGGCAGTTTATCCAGACCGGGTAAAAATAAAATATAACTTTTATTATGAATTGCACTTAAAATAAGGGTAACACACAAATTAAAATCGACACTAACACTTTCATGTGATTAGACTATATATATTCTCTTGGGTGGAGGACTGTAATATCAAAGGCCTGAAATATTTATCTTTGTACCCCCAGAGTAATACTATTTTGGCTATACTTAGACAAATGGGTCCCACAACAACGTGTATGTTAAATCAATCTTATAACATACATTCTCTATATAATTATTTGGGTACCCTGGTAATCCCAGTATGTGTCCTGTCAGCCAGTAATAATTCTTTATGCACCCTCTCTGGTTGTTATACCTGAGAGTTGTTATTTATTTATAGAACAGCAATTGCAGTTTTTCTGTTTGATACGGTAGTGTTAGTTAAAGCGCTATGTGGATTTTTTATTTTAGAGTTGTCAGAGAATTGTTACACTGAGATGTGTAAATTCGCGTTATAATAGGTGATTTTAGTTTAAGCGCAACTCAGATATTATGCTAAATCTTGAAACGCTGTCTGTTATAATTGTTATTACACTTTTTTACTTAAGCGTTTTTAAAGCCGTAACTTTCTCAGCACTTCCCCAAAAGAGCACAGTTTATATTTTCCTCTGTATGTGTTAAAAAACATTCACTTGCCCGTATCTTTATTTCTAGAGAACAAATACCTATATTGCCAATGTCAGTATTGTATATCTTAGGTTGTATATGCCTCTTTAGTTTTTTGGGCAGTGTTTTAATTGTAAGGAAATATTTTCTCTCTGTTGCCTCTTGGGACACTGTTGTGTTTGGCTCTGTGTACGCTATTCACCGTGCCTTAGGAGAACAAAGTTACGTTTTTCACACAGCCTTTGATTCAGTCAGCTTCTATTACAGATATCTCTGTTGATGTATTTAGACTGCAAATGCGTTTACTGAGCTTTCTATATAACTAATCCTCTCTGGTAAAGTATAGGGGTGAATGTTAGGCTAAATGCCTAAGTACTAAATATATTAAACCCTGGCTAAGTCTGGCACAACCCAGACTATTCAACAAATTAACTAAGTATAGCTATAGTCGTTATGTGTCTAATTTGACATGAAGTGTAGGCAGTTAAAATTGGAGCGCCGGAGGGGCGAAACTAGTCAGGAGTCTATATGAGCGTTTGGGCGCTCCAATTTTAACTGCCTACACTTCATGTCAAATTAGACACATAACGACTATAGCTATACTTAGTTAATTTGTTGAATAGTCTGGGTTGTGCCAGACTTAGCCAGGGTTTAATATATTTAGTACTTAGGCATTTAGCCTAACATTCACCCCTATACTTTACCAGAGAGGATTAGTTATATAGAAAGCTCAGTAAACGCATTCGCAGTCTAAATACATCAACAGAGATATCTGTAATAGAAGCTGACTGAATCAAAGGCTGTGTGAAAAACGTAACTTTGTTCTCCTAAGGCACGGTGAATAGCGTACACAGAGCCAAACACAACAGTGTCCCAAGAGGCAACAGAGAGAAAATATTTCCTTACAATTAAAACACTGCCCAAAAAACTAAAGAGGCATATACAACCTAAGATATACAATACTGACATTGGCAATATAGGTATTTGTTCTCTAGAAATAAAGATACGGGCAAGTGAATGTTTTTTAACACATACAGAGGAAAATATAAACTGTGCTCTTTTGGGGAAGTGCTGAGAAAGTTACGGCTTTAAAAACGCTTAAGTAAAAAAGTGTAATAACAATTATAACAGACAGCGTTTCAAGATTTAGCATAATATCTGAGTTGCGCTTAAACTAAAATCACCTATTATAACGCGAATTTACACATCTCAGTGTAACAATTCTCTGACAACTCTAAAATAAAAAATCCACATAGCGCTTTAACTAACACTACCGTATCAAACAGAAAAACTGCAATTGCTGTTCTATAAATAAATAACAACTCTCAGGTATAACAACCAGTGAGGGTGCATAAAGAATTATAACTGGCTGACAGGACACATACTGGGATTACCAGGGTACCCAAATAATTATATAGAGAATGTATGTTATAAGATTGATTTAACATACACGTATTTTGGGTGTCGCTAGGCAATTTTGATCTTTATTTATGTGCCTTTAGAGACCCCCGAATCCTTTTTTAACTTTTTTTTAACTTTCTATACCACTGGAAAGGGTAGATGATTACCTTTCCAATGGTGGGTCTTGGGTGTCTGTAGCTGCTTAGATTCCTGAGATACAGGCATCTAAGCAGCATGCCCCCATCTCCCTATAACTGACAATTGTCAGTTTTAAAAAAAGTTACGCGATGATGTCATCACCTTATTGCGTGTGACATCACCACGAGGGAAGGGAAGCCCCAGCGATGCCTTTGAGTATCCAGGCCAGATCGCTGGGGTAGGAGTGGATGGGGGTCCTCAGACCTCAAACAAGGTGGGGGAGTGCTAGCGACGGCTCTGAGCCGTCAATAGCACCTGAGTGTGAAAACTTGTGACAACTCAGAGCCGTCGTTAGCACTCAAAGGGTTAAAATTGCATGCTCTATCTGAATCATGAAAGAAAAAAAATGGGTTTAGTATCCCTTTAATGTGCTCTCCAGAGCATGGGTAGAGAGCTAATGTAAGTATTAAACCATAAAAAAAAATAAAGTAAACAAATTAAAATTGATGATTTTTTGTCAGTATTTGCACATTTTCTTTATTTTTGTTGGTGCATTCATTCAGATTTTTGTTTCGTTAAAACAAAACGAAAATCCGATTTTCATGACGAATGCACATTAATCCTAAAATAAATGTACATCTCTACTTGTTACTACCATAAGTGTACACAGTTTACAACATCAACGGGAAACTAGGCCTAGAGGTCTTTCATGGTTCTATAATGTCATTTATTTGCTAGGTCAACTGCTTAATTATTTATTCTATGCTTTTATACACATGCATGGCAGAGATCTTGTCCATTTAAAGACAGAAAGGGGTAAAATCATGCAAATGTAAATTCAATTTTTAGAGAGAAACTGTAGTTTTCTAATAACATAAAATATATAAGCAGTGTCATTATGATGCGTCACTCACTATAGCAATTGTATTTTGAACCAATCAATTTTGTGGCCATCACAGTTTATTTTAATAACTGTAATTTTTGCCTGGAAAAGGAACCCATGAATTGCATCAGTACCACTTGTTTGAAATTAGAGGAAAATCTAAGATACTGATGTTGATATCTAAAGTATGTTATAAAATATGTAAAATATGTGTTCCCGCTCTACCAAAAAGAATTACAAAACTGTACTAGTAAAATACAGCAATATTTTTAATGACATAACTATCAAAATATATTGATTCAAACTCACTATCTTTATCAACAACTATAACTGAAATTATCCAACAAAAGCACCCTATATATTAATATTTACATCACTAGAGGAATAATCTTTTAAAAACACATCAGTTATTTAATTAGTAACACTTTCTTATATATATTTAGACTCACACCATGGCTGTCAAACATATGTGTAATTGTATTCATGCAGGCACAAGTATAAATATTTTTACAGATGTACTTGTGTGTATATATATATATATATATATGTGTGTATATATATATATATATATATATATATATATATATATATATATATATATAAATAAACTTTTCATTCATTTATATTGATGTCTACAATAAAAAAAAATAATTACAAAAATATGGATTAATAATGTATGTTTTATACCATATGATTGACAACAGATTTACTTTTGTTGAAGTGTTCGAATGAAACATCTGTATTGCCACATCTAATATAAATTGTATAGATTTGTGTCTACAATAACATCTATTATATAATTTGGTTGTGAAAAGATTACATTTGAATTAATTCTTTTTGAAAAGTCACATATTTAATAAATATTGGTAGATATAACATTTCTCTGTATTTTTTAGTGCTGGAACATATATTTGGAAATACCATTTTAACAACATAATTGCTGGGTTCCTTAGTTCGGTGCATAGCATAAAATAATATAGAGAGGTGATCCTGTGTTTATATTTAGATCATTTAATATGCCCTTTATTAAATATGTAAGACTTGCATCCTCTTTTTAATGACCTAATAAATCCAACATTTTTCTTTCTGACACATAGCCAAAATGGTAAGCCTCCGTTATGAAAATAAAAAAATAATTGTCTTGGACACAATTCCACTTCTCTAAGGTACACAATTTTAGGAAACCTTGACCTTTTGTGAGGGAAAATTGGGATAGTCTGGTCTTTCCTTCCTGCAAGCAGTGAGACTTTTTCCTTAAAGTGATTGTAAATTTTAACGATACGCTCAACAATGTTTGTAATAAAAATGTAATTGAAGGGCACTTTCATTGATTAAAATCATTGCAGACGCTGAAATATATTAATAATCACCCTTTCAGTTTCTTATACATTCCGCAGTTCCTTCTCCCACAATGCATAATCTATTTCAGTGTAAAATGACGAATCACGCTGTAGCCAATAGTAACGCGCCCCCTTTGGCGTGTTACTATTGTATCGTTAAACTTTACAATCACTTTAAGATGGGGCCCTGGTCTGAGTCCTAATTCTAACCTTTATTAGTTTTATTTTAAAGGTTTTTAGGAGTAAACTATATATTTCATGTATTCGTTTTCTAGACAATATGTAATTTAGAGGGATAGTAAACACCTTGAGGTTTTATATAAAATGTTTAGCTATGCAGAATTAAACGTTGCAATATAATTTCATTATTTTGCTCCCTTTTGTGTAATTTCCAATAGCTTGGAAAACTGTGTTTTCATAATTCTTACAATTTTTTTTTTTTTTTTTTTTTTATATTATTTTTTATTGAGGTTTTTTTTGCCAAAACAAACATTTGGTAATTGCCAATATACAATAAAAAGAAAAACATTAGAGTATTACATAGTAAGCTGCAAACATATGACAGACAGGTAAACCAAATGATTAAATGACAATTACTTTCTCATAATAAACAGTAGACATAAATAGAACATAGAGTAGGTGGACATAAATTGGAGCGGGCCACTCATGGACCCTCATTGAAAAACCTCATTTTTTATATGAGAATGGTCATATGAATAGTCTGAATTGTTGAGAGTAATCTATACTTTTATTTCTTTACCTTATTTGAACAATACTCACATTGGATGGCCAGTTAGTCACCTATAGACCCACTGAGCCAAAAGCATTTGGAAAATATACCTTTATAGTTAAATGCATCCAGAAAGACCAACCACAGAGTAGCTAGAAAAGGAAGAGAAGAAAAAAAAAAAAAAAAAAAAAAGGGGGGCGAAAAGGGTGGTGGGGATATGGGTGGGCAGGGGAGGAGGGGAGGGAGAGGAATTAGTTGGACCATGGGGCCTACAGCAACTGCTCCCTGTGACTGCCCTGGAACAGGGTCAGTATAAGTGCTTCCATATATCCCAGATTTCCGAATGTAAAAGGACTTTGTTGCGTTGGGTAAAGATCGGACTCTCCATGATTTCCAAATAGGACATGGTTTTGACTACTTCTCCCCATGTAGGTGGTGTTTGCTGTCTCCAAAGTCTTGCTATAGCTAGCTTGGCTGAGATAAGTATATAGACTGAGAGTAAGGCCTTTGGGAGTGAGGCTGTGTCTAAGTTTAAGTGCAATAGGGCTGTTTGCGGGGAGTTGTGTAAGCAGGGAATTAGGTTTCTACATTTGTGTGAGACAACTTGCCAAAAGGAGGCCAATTGCGGACATTCCCACCAAATATGGGCCGGCGAACCCACCATCCCACACTGCCTCCAGCACAATGGAGAGTTGGTCTGAGAAATTTTGTATAATCTCAGTGGGGTGAGATGCCACTGTGTACAGATTTTAAGATATAACTCTAGTAGAGTTACGCAGTGAAGTGCCTGTTTGGTTAGGGCCACCGCTTGGACCCATTCGTCTTGTTCCGTTCGAAAATGAAAGGCCTTTTCCCAGGCCAATGTGTAAGCTGACCTGTAGAAAAGGGGGGAATTCATCAAGTCTTTGTAGGAGATTGATAGCGACCTAGGTATCCTCACGTTGCTACTCCATCTTTTTTCCCACATAGTGGGTGCTCTGGGAGTTTGGTTTAGAAATCCCCAGGACTTTAATAGACTTCTAAGCCTCCAGAACTCAAATAGGAGAAGTTGGGGCGGGTTATAGTTATTGGTAAATTGTGTGGTCGTGATAAATTGGCCGTTGGGAAACAGGTCTGCCATACAGTGGATTCCGTGCTCCTGCCACAGATGGGGGTGGGAGTCTCTGAGGGCCGCTAGCAGGCCCGTTAAAGAGTGAACGGGAGAAGGATGTGGGGCTATCTGAGGGAGTGAGCGTAATCTATCCCATAACCGGAGGGCATGAGAGATTATTGTGTTCTGGATTTTGTAACGCGACCTGACATGCTTGGGCAACCAAATCAGGTCATTTAGGGTAAGAGGACTAGGGAGCATTGCTTGCTCTAGCATTTGCCATTTGTTTTTGCCGTCAGTGATCTTCCATGCTAGGACTTGAGAGAGCCTTGAAGCTTCATGGTAATATGATATGTTAGGGGCGCCCGCGCCCCCACACAAGAGTGGTTGCTGGAGTATTCTAGTAGCAACCCTAGGGCGCTTATTTATCCATATATACTTATTGCAAATTTGCTGAAATTTGCCAATCAAAAATTTAGGAACAGGGATAGGGAGTGACCGGAACAGGTATGTGAGCTTGGGAAGCAGGAGCATCTTGAATGCAGCAATACGTCCCAACCAGGAAATACACGGAACACTCCACCTATCAGTGCAGGATTGAAACTGCTGGAGGAGAGGATAAAAATTAGACTCTATTATGGTGGGGATGTTCCAAGAGAGGTAAACTCCGAGATGTTTGATCCTCTGCTGGGACCAATTGAATGGATACCGTTGCTGAAGTTTTGTAAGATCAGTGCTTGACACGTTAATGGAATATGCCTCCGTCTTGTTGAAGTTGAGCTTGTAGTAACTAATCTGTCCAAACTTATCCAGCAACTTAAAAAGGGCGGGGAGGGAGTGGAGAGGATCGCTTAGGAATATGGTTAGGTCATCCGCGAATAAGGCGGTTTTTTGCAAGGTGCCCTCTAGTTCTACTCCCCGGACGTCAGGACTACTTCTGATCGCCTCAGCCAGCGGTTCCATAACTAGGGCGAAGAGCAGTGGGGAGAGGGGACAGCCTTGGCGCGTCCCATTGGTGATCGGAAAGGTCGGGGAACGGAATCCCAGACCTCTAACCGAGGCCGATGGGGCCGAGTAAAGAGCTCTAACACAAGAGCTAAATCCCTGAGGGAAGCCAAACTTATTAAGGACCTCAAATAGGTATGTCCAGTTAACCCTATCAAAAGCCTTTTCGGCATCTAAGGCTAAGGTCGTACAGGAGAGATTACGCTGCTTGGCTTCGAAGTATATATTGAGGATCCGGCGGGTATTATCTGGCCCTTCCCGGCCTGGGGTGAAGCCTACTTGGTCGCCGTCCAGCAATGACGAGAGAACTTTATTTAATCTAAAGGACAGAAGTTTCGCCATGAGCTTCACGTCAACATTGATCAGCGAAATGGGGCGGAAGTGTTCGCATACGTTAGGGGCTTTACCCGGTTTCGGGATGGTCACTATGGTCGCATCTAAAAGCTCAGATGGTAGGGAGCCGGAATGTCTGGCCAAGGAGCAGACTCTATTAAGAAGTGGCGATAGCTGGAGTCTAAATATTTTATAGAACGGAACTCCAAAACCGTCAGGACCCGGAGCTTTGTGGGATTTTAGAGTTTTAATGGCATGCAAGACTTCTTTAATGCTAAATGGAGCATCAAGCAGATCTCTCTGATCTGCCGTCAAGGTCGGCAAAGATATGGTGTCTAGAAAGTCCTGAATAGACTGTGTAGTCGGGACACATTGGGTGGGGGAACTCGCCAGGTTATATAATGTAGAGTAATAAGAGGCAAAAGCTTTCCCTATGTCTGCCGGAAGCCGGACATTTCCCTGAGGTGTTTTGATATAAGGGATGCGGGCTTCTGCCGTCTTTTGTTTGAGTTTATTGGCCAGTAGCCTATCTGCTTTGTTTCCCTTGGCATAAAATGTTTGCTTGAATTTCTGAACCTGAGACTGTTGCCTTTTTAATTCTAGGGCTGCGATTTTTGTCTTAGTGGTTTCAATTTGGGTGAGAATTTGCGGGTCCAATGATGCTACATGTAAGGTGTTTAGGTACCTCAGAGAGACCTGGAGTTGGGCGAGCGAGCTACCCAGTCGTTTCTTATACTCCGAATTCAGTTTAATGAATACTCCTCTAAGAAAGGCCTTGAGGGTGCTCCACAAACAGAAGTCGTTAACTGCACCATTATCGTTTATGTTTAGAAACTCAGAAATCTCTTTCTGGATCAATGCAACCTGGTCTGGACTAGAAAGGAGGTGTTCCGGAAGCGTCCAGGAAGATCTAAAGGGAGTATTATTTGGGTTATTTAAAATGAGCTGAACTGAGGAGTGGTCAGACCATGTACACTCAGGCATAAGCACCGATTGAACCGAGTCCAAAAGTCTTGGTTCACAGAAAAAGTAATCGATCCTGGTGTAGGTATTGTGTACTTTGGAGTAATAGGAGTAGTCCCTTGAGGAAGGATGGTGGGAGCGCCAGATGTCGAACAAATTATTTTGGGCCAAGAGGTTATTGAAATGTTTTGCTGTCCTAATGGCTTGTTTGTCGCAGGGTTTAAGTTTAGGAGAGCGCCTATCTAGTGTTGTATCTAGAAGCATATTGAAATCCCCTGCCAGTAGTAGATTTTGGGTTTTATGAGAGGCCAGCAATCTTAAAAACTTCCTAAAGGCCCTTATTTGACCGGAGTTTGGACCATAGTAATTGGCAAGAGTGTATGGAGTGTCGTCTAACCTGCAAGTCAGTATCAGGAATCTACCCTTTGGGTCTCTGAAGGATTCAACTTTCTCGAAGAGAACGGATTTATGTATTAGAATAGCTACACCTCTCGATTTCCCCGGGTATGAGGCTGTCTCCACTACCGGATATTGTTTACATTTAAAGGGTGTAGGGGTTCCATCTGCCCAATGGGTCTCCTGGAGAAAGGCTATTTTAGTTTTGGTGCGAGTTAAATAACTAATTAATCTACTTCTCTTGCTAGGGGTATTTAGCCCTCTAGTGTTAAGTGAGGTACAAACAAGGGACATGTTAAGGTGATGCTGAGGAGAGGTGGGGAGCGGAAAATCAGAGGGGAAAAAAAAAAAAAAAAAAAGAAAAAAGAAAAAGGAAAAGGAGAAGAGCAGGGGAAAATAAAGGTAGCACTAAGAAGGGAAAGAATGAAAGAGAAGTGCAAGAGCGAGAAGACAAAGAAGGTTGGTTGTTCCTAGACTTCTAAAAGAGTACAAAAAGATGTAGCATTCAGTCAGATTTATGGTTGTACAGGTAAATTGGAGAATAGGTATTGCGGTATAGTCAAGAGAAACCGCGTTAATCGTCTTCCCTAATAGGGGAAGCACATTTAAATGGGGGGATTAAGGGGGCTTGGATTTGTGGGGGGGGGGGAGGTTGTTAAGAGCTTTTAAATGGAATACTGTTAACAGCGGGTCACGTAATCGGGGGGTGACTGCCGCTCTAGAGTTTATCAGTAGCTTGCTAGGGAGTGATGAGTAGGCGAAAGATAAAATAAAATAACGGCCTTATAGCCTGTCAAATGAAGAGGTGGTATGACAAATAGAGTAATGAGACAGTGACAATAGAAAACTTTCAATGTGCTTACAAGTAAACAGTGATTCAATACATAAAACAGCAACCAGAACAACAAACAACTCGTAACTACAGTATTATAACAATCAATCAGGTATGCATCTTGGTGTAGACCACATAGGATAAATTAAGGAGTCAAGACTGTGGTGTCCTGATGTGGGCAGTGGACTCAGCTGATGTTCAATTCCAGGTGCGTGGCCTACCAGTCTTGCTACTGCGAGTTTGTAGTGGGCAACAGAAATTTAGAACCACGGTAGAGTGCTCTGATGAATAAGGTGAAGTGTTCTGTTGACAACTAAATGTTCAGGACTCTATGTGAACAGGTGTGCTATATGGGTTATTCAGGTGTTGTATGCGCAGGGGATATTTTTCTAATGTGTCTGCCTAAACCTCGGTGCTAATGTGTACAGGGAGTGTGCTACAGCCGGGCCCTCGCCGAGCACATGATACCTATAAATTAGTGTGATCCTGGGTGGGGGCAGTAAGTGTTGAGAAATAGGTTTGTGGGTGCTTAACTGTAAATTGTGGTAGAGATGAAACCTGAATATCTCAGAAACATAGCAATGATGACTATTTAACAAACAATAAGGTCTCTGTACAGATATGCAAACAATGGTCACAATGATATGGGTACTGTATATTGCAGATGAACATAATAAAAGAAAAAATACTTATCGTCCATAGTTCCTCGAGATCTGCAAGCCAGAAGCAAGAGTCCAAGTAGTGCAAGATCACCTGTATTCAACTTATATTAAAAGAGGAGAAAAAAAAGAAAGTAACTTCACAGAACCAGTGTTCAGAAAGAACAAACTACAGCTTAGGGTCTGAGACGCATTCCCTAAGGAGCTGGCGATCCAGATCTGTGTCTCTGTGTGAGGATTGGCCACTCCTGACCTTCACGGTGTTTTTGAGGGCCAAACCTTCTTGTTGAAGGGGTAGTCCAGTCTCCAGCACTGGAGACATCTGATTTGCTCCGTTGATCCTCAGGGGCGGGGGGACCCGCCCATTCTGCTGCTGTGACTCTCAGTTGGGTTTGGCTGGTTTGTGGTTTTTCCTTTTGAGAAGGGTATAGATTCCACAGCTTGAGTAGTTCGTACCCTCTGCTAGGGGTCTGTATGGTAAACATCTGGTTGTTCCGGAAGATGAGTAGCTTTATGGGGTAGCCCCACCTGTACCTGACCTCATTTTTCCTTAAAATGGATGTAACTTCTGTGAAGGTTTTTCTCTTTTGTAATGTCCTTGCAGAAAGGTCTGGAAAAATTTGTAGCTTTTTAAATTTATCTGGGAGGGAAGGTTTCTGGAAGTGAGCCCTTTGGATTCTCTCTTTATAAGTGAAGTAGTGCAGCCGGACTATTGTGTCTCTAGGTAGGTCATCTGAGAGACCTTTGGGCTTAAGAGAACGGTGTGCACGATCCATCAGGGCCTCAGCCTCCGTGGCGGGAGGCGCTAGTGCAAGAAATAGTTCCTTTAGATATGATTGCAGTTCTCCAGCAGAGACAGACTCGGGGATACCTCGGATCCTGAGGTTGTTCCTCCGAGATCTATCCTCCAGGTCCGCTATCTTATCGTCGACAACATCTAGGTAGTCTGCGAGTCGTTGTGTGTAAGATTGTAGGTTAGAATGCTCCACAGCGGCATCCTCCTGCTTTCTTTCCAAAGTGTCCATTCTTTCATTTGTTGAAGAGATCTCTTTTTTAAGCTCAGCGGTAGAGGCCACCAATTGGGTAGTGAATGAAGCATGATGCTTGTCCAGGAGGGATTTGAGGGAATCCATAATGAATGAGGGAGTGACAGCCTCGGATGAGGCTTGTTGAATGTTCTGAAAGGCCGCCAATGCGAGATCCGAGTTGTCAGACCCAGGGGAGTCTGGTGGTTCTATATCACTCTGTGCTAGCCCTCCCGGTGGCCCAAAGTGGTCCATCACAGTTTTTTTGGGTAAGAAAGGTTGTTTGTTTTTTTTCCCCCTGGCTGATTGTGACATGTTGGGAGGAAAATAGGCTGGATCCGTAACTGGAGGGGTCTTTGAGAGGCTAGAGGTCAGGTATGGTAAGGCGGACCTACTCAGTGATAAGGAAAGGTCACTATGTGGTAGACAGGCTTAAGTGGCCTAGAAGTGCTTATGCCATGTTAAGCGAGTGTAAGTTCAAGGGAAAATGAGAATGTCACTGGCGTGGGATAGCCTGGTTGTGTGTGAGGTAGATTTAGGGCACTCTCCTTAGGGAAATTGCCACCTCTGGGCCAGGCCGGAAAAGGGGTGAGGGGTATGACCTACTGCAACAGAATGCAGCAGGAAAGGGGACAGGAGAGTGCACTCCAACTATGACACAAGGGCGAGATGTATTGCAGCTTTTAAACTGCTGTGGATGGTGCAGCACAGTCCTACTTTGTGAGAGAACCTTGTTATGTTTATTGGGTATGCATAGTGATTCCACCTAGGGCTTGAGGGAGCAGTTACAGTGCAGATCTAGGGGCCCACACGTTGCTGGGGGTAAACAACTTATTGTCCAATAAAGTCACTGTCTTCTTCAAGGTAGGTATTGATAATGAAGAAGCAGAGAATAACTGCTGCACAGAAAGTATACAGGCCCCTGTGTAGAGAAGTTCCACGTGGCAAGCAACAAGTGAGTAGGCGACAGGCAAGCTAATTACAGTTATGCCTGTCTTAGTAGGTAATAGCCCCCACTTAGGTATAGCCCTTTATGGTGCCTGTGCTGAGGTTTCTGCAGGCACACTATGCAGTGCTTTGAGGGAGGCCGTGCTGACAGGTTGCTGTGCTGATTTGGGAAGAAGTTGAAGATGGCGTTTTCGCGCCACTATGTGGGGAGAGAATAGCGTTATTAGCTGGCACCCGGCCAGTGAGTTGGTGCCGGTTAAGTAAACCCCAATCTGTCTCAGAATACCCCTAAGCTAGGGTGTTTGTGGGTAAAGTTAATTTTGGGTAGGCAATATTATCTCCTGCAGACCAGGCTGCAAGTACTTACGGGGAGACGCTCAGCAGGATTCCACGTGGGAGCTGCTCGGATGTGGAGCCGTAGTTGTGCCGTGTCACAGGCGGCTACCTGAAATGGTGAGGGAAAGCAGGCTCCGGAGCAGGTATTAGGCTCCCCGTATTTATCGCACTAGTCCGGTTCAGCTGCCGTGGGGTATATAGTGGTGCGGGGGTCTCACTGCGACACAGCTCCTCCTTTGTCAGATGTGGAGGGTCCTTCAAGCCTCCGGTGCCGCTGGGCCTGAAGCCCCTGCAATCGCGGTTGTGCTACCCAGTGAGTTTTTAGATGTTGTGCCGTTGGAGGTACAGGCACAGGGTTTAGGATAAGTGACCAAGGGTAAGGTGAATCGTCCGACCGCAGAAGCGGTGCTGGTAACTCTGTGTCTCCCACCGGCAACAAGCAAGGTTCTTCAAACGGTGTTTCTATGATCCAGCAGTGGTTATGGGAACACAAGTTGGGGAAAGTAGCTTGATTTTAAGGGAATTTGCTAAAAAAATTACGTTTTCTAGCTAACTGAAACTCAGAGCTCTAACTAGATGCGACCGGCCAAGATGGTGGTTGGCTCCGCCCCCAATTCTTACAATTTTAAATGCTCTAACTTTAGCTAACAACTGCAAATCAATATTGTCTGCAGTCTCATGCCAGGATACCATCCTGCAGATAGGCTTCTTCAAATAAGACAAGTGCATGATGTTTGGAAATTGAAAAAAAAAAACAACAGAAAACAAGATTATAATTTGTTTTAAAAAAAAAACATTAATACATGACTGATATGTTATTCTATAGCAACACACAGAAATGTCTTGTAGTTACAAGGTGTTTACTGTCCCTTTAAAAGGTTATTGAAAATCTTTTCTCCTTAACAGGGATAGCTCAGATTACAGAATGGGCGCAGGCTGAGTGATTTCCTCTGTACCATTCAGGAACTGCACTAAATTCTGATTAAGATTTCCTGCCATTGCTCCTGTTTTATTGCTCTAGCTTGCAGTGAAATACAATAGGACAGGATCTGTCAGCAGATACTCCATATCACTTGATCCCTAACCCCAGCATGTTTGCACAGGGCTATGAAATGAAGACTAGGGCAGTTTACAGGAGGTACCCAAGATGTTTTTCCTTCTGCATCTGACAGCAAAAGAGTTCAGCGATACAAATCTTAGAAACAATAATAAATATGTTGTCATCATAAAAAATTAAATTGGTGTTTAATGTTAATGTGTTCTGTGGCAGTTTTATTTAGGTCATTTTTTTTTTATTTTATTATAGTTCTGGCAGGAAAAAAGTTATCTTTATATAGCTAACTGATTTTCTAACTGGAGAGTAAAAATATTAGCTCCATTGTGCTTTAACATCACTCTAGCGCCAGTAGAGGACATATTCAACAGAGGGACCTGGTGTCTTTTTTTGGGGGGGGGGGGGGCTCCCTAAGGTAATTCAGTAGTAAGCAATAGTAATAATATACATGTTGTTCTGTGTAATGATTTTGAGTAAAAATAGTTGGGTCCTGGTGCCACCGCAACTGTTGCACCAATGGGAGTCCCATCCCTGTCTAATGCGATCAATATGCGCATATATTTTAGAAATTATATTACAACTCCAATATTTTATCGCTCAAACAAAAGTCTAGGGTTTGTTGACATCTGTTTATCAGAGAGCATGTGTGCGCTAAAGCTCTCACATAATAGTATTAAAGGGAAGTGCACAGTAACATTTATTTTAAATATTTCTTGATTGCTAAGCCGAAGATACACTAAGCCTATAGTGCACAAGAAGGGCAGTTCCTCATTTAGTTCTGTGCCATACTATTAATAATAATAATAATAATCTCTTCTTTGTATATATTAATAATAATAGTTTACTACATTTTTACAGTGGTATTTTGGATTGGACTTAATGGGACAGTCTACTCAAGAATTTTTATTGTTTAAAAAGATAGATAATCCCTTTATTACTTATTCCCCAATTTAGCATAACCAACACAGTTATATTAATATACTTTTTACCTCTGTGATTACCTTGTATCTAAGCTTCTGCAGGCTGACCCCTTATTTCAGTTCTTTTGACAGACTTGCATATTAACCAATCAGTTCTGACTCCTCGGGAGTGAGCACAATGTTATCTATATGAGTCACATGAACTAGCACTGTCTAACTGTCAAAAAACTGTCAAAATGCACTAAGCTAAGAGGAAGCCTTCAAGGGCTTAGGCATTAGCATATGAGCTTACCTAGGTTTCACTTTCAAAAAAGAATACAAAGAGAACAAAGGAAATTTGATGATAAAACTAAATTGGAAAGTTGTTTAAAATTGTTTGCCCTATCTGAATCATGAAAGTTTAATTTTGACTAGACTGTCCCTTTAACTCTTGTAATACATGTAAAATGAGCGCGTTAATAGTGCTTCCTGCATTATCCGTTCAAAGTACAGAGCAGTAAAAAAAGTTTCGGCCATGTTAAGATGCTTTGGTTAAAATATTTAACCATCCACTTGTAATACCAGATCCCACAAAAGATAAAGAAACTTGCGCTAACAAATATGATCTAAGCAATAATGGCTACCTACAAGGGTTAGCTGCATTTTGGCGCATTCATTGCATGTGATCTGTACCCAGTTTATTGCGGATAGGGTTGTATAATGAGAGAGCAGTGGGAGAGTGATAAGAGGGTTACGTTTGACTTTAAAAAAAAAAAAAATATGTATTAAAATAGGTGACAATGCTTTAAATAGCAGGAAGATTGCAAAGGAGTTATTTTCTGCTAGCGCCAAAATGTGCTTTTAATCCCTTCACTATCAGGACTTTCAGAGAAACACTTGTCCAAAATACTGGAGAATGTTTAGCATTTTTGCTATCACACCATTTAAACAGAAATAGAGCCTTATTTTTTTTATTTATTTAACTGTAAAAACTATATATATATATATATATATATAGACAGCCCAAGGTATTGATCTAGGTCTATTTTGGTATATTTCATGCCACCATTTCACCGCCAAATGCATTAAAAAACAAATTGTGAATTTTTTCACAAACTTTGGGTTTCCCACTGAAATTATTTACATATTGCTTGTGCAATCATGGTGCAAATGGTTGTAAAAGTTTCTCTGGGATCCCCTTTGTAAAGAAATAGCAGACATACTGTATATGGCATTGCCATTGCTTTTTGGTATTTAGAAGGCCACTAATTGCAGCTGCGCACTACACTTCTGTTATTAACGGCAGTGAAGAGGTTAATTAGGTAGCTTAAAAGGTTAAATTTAGCTTTAGTGTAGAGATTACCCTCTCATCTGACACTTTCCAACTCATGATCCCTACCTGATCCCTCCCTCCCAAACAGATCTCTGCTCTCCCTCACCCACCACTGGTCACCCCCATCTTAGGTACTGGCAGACAGTCTGCAGTATGAAAATTTAAGGCATGTTTATAAAATATATATATATATATATATATCTTTTTAAAAAAAAATATTTTATGCAGTTTAAGATCCCCCAAACAACTCTCTAAACCTCCCCCCTCTAACTACTAGCTGCCATCTTAGGTACTGGCAGCTGTCTGCCAGTACCTGTAAACCGTTTATTTTTTTTAAATATTATTATATTTTTTTAATTTTTTTTTAACATCATCCTTAGGGCCCCCCACACCCCCATATCCCCTTTTCTGTATTGTAGTTGCCCCATCCCTCCCTGTACCTTTGTTTTTTTTTCTGTAGCGTAGGGCCCTCCCACTCTTTCCCCTTCCCTCCCCCCCTCCGCTGCTGAGCCTCCCACCCACTTACCGCCCACACCTACCATCGGCACCGGCAGAAGAAAGTTACAGACGGTGACACACACAGTGTCACCGTCTGTAACGATGAGGCATCTGTCCTCATATGGAACCGGAGCACTGATTGCGTTCTGACTCCATATGCGGCAGATGCCTGGAGCTTCAGGAACTCCAGCTCTCGGCTGTAACTTAACAGCCGAGACTGCTGGAGCTTCCTTAAAGGGACAGTCTACACCAGAATTTTTATTGTTTTAAAAGATAGATAATCCCTTTATTACCCATTTCCCAGTTTTGCATAACCAACACAGTTATAATAATATACTTTTAACCTCTGTGATTATCTTGTATCTAAGCCTCTGCAAACTGCCCCTTTTTTCAGTTCTTTTGTCTAGACAATCAGTGCCTGCTCCCAGATTACTTCACGTGCACGAGCACAGTGTTATCTATATGAAATATGTGAACTAACACCCTCTAGTGGTGAAAAACTGTTAAAATGCAATCTGAAAGAGGTGGGCTTCAAGGTCTAAAAAATTAGCATATGAACCTCCTAGGTTAAGCTTTCAACTAAGAATACCAAGAGAACAAAGCAAAATTGGTGATAAAAGTAAATTGGAAAATTGTTTAAAATTACTTTCCCTATCTGATTTATGAAAGTTTATTTTGGCCTAGACTGTCCCTTTAAGCTAAGACGTTTATATACGCCTTGCAGTACAATAGGCTAGATTACAAGTAGCATGGTAACTGTTGTGCACGTATTACAGGTTGGAAGTAACCGCATTCGCTTGAGCGCAATTTAATTTAAAGCGCGTCTGGATAGCATGACTTCAGAGCTGAGGTCAACTGTTAAGTGAGACAAAAAAGTTGCACAAAACACATCAAAATCATATTTAAAAGTACATTTACACTCATAATAACACTGTCTGATAAAAATTATTTAAAAAAATGCATTAAAAAGTTATAAGAGCTTAAAGATATGAGGTCTCGAGTTTGCAGGTGGAAAAAAAGGCATGCAAAGTACTTTAACATAGAAATACATATACTGTATATATGTCTACATATGTATATTTATGTATTTATATATGTATATCATATGTATTGATATATTTACATGTGTTTTTGTATTTTCAGACATATATACACATATAAACATATAAATACATATGTATACATAAACATATTTATAAGTGCATTCAAACCCTTTGCTGTCATGTAGCTGAAAACATGTAAAAGCATATTTATTCAATATTTATTTTTTAATAAAGGGTTTAACTAAGTATTTCCTGTAGATATATCACATTCCAATGTTCTTCACATAAGGGAATATGTTCTTAGTATTTATAAATAGATATTCCTTTATATATCTGTATATACATATATATATATATGCAAAGTAAATATATATATATATATATATATATATATAGATAGATAGATAGATAGATAGATAGATAGATATTTTACTTAAAACCATCATATACATAAAAATATGTATATATGTATAAATAGAACATATTCTGCAATGTGAAGAACATTGGAATGTGAACTATTAAGATTTCATGTCAGGTTAGCGCACTTGCGCTCCATTGAAGTCTATAGGGGAATACGTTAATGTGGTCTGGATATTCGAAGTTTGGCTTTGTGCAGTGTTGGGTTAGCACTCGTGAGATAACTTTTTACTTTCAACTTGTAATACGCGAGCAAAAGGCCTCCTTCTAGCGGAGTTAACGCGTGAGTGGCAGTGATATATAGCGCTCCACTCGTAATCTAGCCCTAAATGTGTAATCATTGCGGTGAGGTACAGTGGCCGTATTGTAACCAACCAATGTCAACATGATGAAGCTTTTAAAAATGGGGCCCAACTATATTGTAAAATAATAGTTTCTAATATGCACTGTTGTGTATTTTAAATATCGCTTATGTCTCAAAATAATTTAAGCTGTACATTGTAGGTTAGATATGGAAATAGATGCTTCTCTGAGAGCTTTGGTAGAAAAGGGGCTAATGAAATGTTCTGTTTTATATTGTATACAATAATTTAATAAGTGAAAATCTCAGTTCAATATCATTTTTCATTTTTCTCTGATCTCGGTTTACTACATATCCGTGTGCAAATAAATGCGTAAAATAAAAGTTGATGTTGATGTGAAAACCAATTTCAAACAATCAATAAATGTTAGTTGATGTTTTGTCTTGAAGAACTCTGCATGCAGCGGAAAAGGTCATAAGTTTTTAAAATGTAATACCTACATGCAAATAAAACAAAGACTTTAAAGTGACAGTAAAGTCAAAATTAAAAAAATTCATGGTTCCGATAGAACATGCAATTTTAAACAACTTTATCATTTACTTCTGTTATCTAATTTGCTTTGTTTCCCTTGGTATCCTTTGTTGAAAAGCATACCTAGATAGGCTTAGGAGCAACAATGTACTACTGGGTTCTAACTGCTTATTGGTGGAAGCACATTTATACCTCTTCATTGTCTCATCTAATATGTTCCACTAGCTCCCAGTAGTGCATTGCTGCTCCTTCAACAAAGGATACCAAGAAAATGAAGCAAATTTGATAATAGGCGTAAAATGGAAAGTTTTTAAATTGTATGTTCTATCTAAATCATGAAAGAAAAGAAAATGTGGGTTTAAAATCCATTTAAAAGGTGATGAGGAAAATTTTGCAACAAAAAGTTTTTTTTTTTCCATGACATCCCAGTGTAGTTCTAAGTATGGTATATTAGCAAGGCCTTGTAAAGAGGGACAGAAGATCTTATATGTGCCTAGTGCAGCTTTAGTTTTGCAATAATATGTTATAGATAGACTTAAAATAGGAGTTCAGGATAGGAAAATACTAGAGGGGGTAATTAACATCAACATAGTAATAAGCAGTTATGTTGTGTTTGGGGGCAGCAGAGCATAATATAATGAATGTTCATTTGGTTGCATCTTGCCAACCGCCCAATTACAGATGAGTTACAGACTTTTTCATATTGCACTGTAACACAGAATGACAGCGGCAATAGTAGGGTTAAAGGGACATAAAACAAGTTGGGATAGAGACAAAATATAATAATATGTACTTTAATTACTTTACCTGCAGTGCCTCTCCATTAACCCTTTATTTTTAGTTTCAGAACTCCCCCCACACAATTCCTTCTATGGCTGTATCTATATCTATTGTTGTTTTGGTAGAATGCAAAAGTGAACAGGGATTATCTGCTGGAGCATGCCTAGAAAGCTGTGAACTCGATTGAAATACAATGCCTGTGTCTAAACACTGATAAGAGGGGAGGAGTTGGCTGTTCCAGGCAGCTAAGCTATGTAATTAATTTTGCTTATTTATTTAAATGATTTTAAAATACTTGCCAGCAATTTTTAAACAATTTTTTTTATGCAAACTATTTTTAATGAATTAGCCCTTTTAGGATATGCACAGATCTCAACCGGTTGTATGTCCCTTTAAACTAATGAACACAGCATTGTTATTATGGGAGATGGAATGTAAGAAGAGGTTGGGAATATTGTCTCTTTGTAAACTGGAGACAGGCAAATTAGCCAGTCATAACACATAAGTGTATGCAAATCACACCGACCCTTGTAATCTGACACAAGTACTTGCAAATTATTTCACTCAACAACAAAGAGCCCTGAAGGGCAGTTCACTCATCTGTGCATGTTACAGGTCTGAATGAAAAAAATAGTAAACCAAGGCTATACTTATAAACATACTCAACTCCTAGACAAGCACCAAAGTATATTTGTAATTTAGCATTAATTCTGTGTGTTTAAAAAGTTAATGTAACAACCAATAAATAAATAGAATAAAATAAAACTTATTCTAAAATGTGAATGCGCTTCTTAAAACATCATCAGAATCTAAATATTCATAAAAGGGATACGAAACCCAAAAATGAAAAATGTTCTTTTGTGATTCAGACAGATCATACAATTTTTTTTAAAGTTTCCAATTTACTTCTATTTTCAAATTTGCTTTGTTCCCATGGTATTCTTCATTGAAGAGATATTTAGGTTGGTGCCCGGAACACTACATGGCAGGATACAGGGCTGCCATCTAGTGCTCTTGGAAATGTATAACATTCTTGCGAAACTGCCTCCATATAGTGCTCCAGAATCTTAGGGGTCGATTTATCAAGGGCCGAATGGCCCCTGATGCCGTTGTCTCCGCGCGAACCTTCAGGTTTTAAGATTCAGGTTTTAAGACCGCTGCTCCCCAACTTGTTCGCCTGCTCTGAGGCTGTGGACATCAATCTGCCCGATCTCATACAATCGGGTTGATTGACACCCCCTGCTAGCGGCCGATTGGCTGCGAATCTGCAGGGGGCGGCATTACTGATCATGTCGGAAAGACAGTTGATAAATCGGCCCCTTGGTGTCCTTTGTTGAAACATATCTTCCCTCCATCACAGCATACCAAGGTTGGCTCAAGAGTGTGCACATATATATCCTGAGCCTACCTCAGTATGCCCTCATCACTAACTGAATCATTTAACTTTAATTTTGACTTTATGTTCTTTTATCAAAATGAAGAAATTGTGTACTTTGTAGTTTCTGCGTAAATTGATATATTAGTGATTTCACATAGGAATGCAAAGAAAAACAAGCTAGAAATAAAGCTTACAAGCCACGACCACATAGAAAAAGTAAAAAAGATGGTGGTCACAGAAGCGACTTTAGACCAGAAACTAAAGTTAAAGCGACACTGTACGCAAATTTTTTCTTTTGTAATTCAGAAAGAGCATGCAATTTTAAGCAACTTTCTAATTTACTCCTATTATCAAATTTTCTTCGTTCTCTTGCTATAATTATTTGAAAAAGAAGGCATCTAAGCTTTTTTTTGTTTTCAGTACTCTGGACAGCACATTTTTATTGGTGGATGAATTTATCCATTAATCAGCAAGGACAACCCAGGTTGTTCACCAAAAATGGGCCGGCATCTAAACTTACATTCTTGCATTTCAAATAAAGATACCAAGAGAATGAAGAAAATTTGATAATAGGAGTAAATTAGAAAGTTGCTTAAAATTTCATGCTCAATCTGAATCACGAAAGAAAATTTTTGGGTACAGTGTCCCTTTAAGCATGTCTTGTAGGTTGTTTATCTAAGTAACGTGCTACAGAGTGAGCAATCTGTCTTTCAATGATACCAAATACACCAAACTTCACAGAAGCATTATGTCATTAGATAAGCAACAGCTCACTAGTTCTCTCGAACCTCTCTTCTCATCCATCACCTCCTTTTCCTGCCCTGACCAATCTATCTGCCACTATAATTCCACCCTTACATTGGTCCTTGACAATCTGGCCCCTCCTACTATAGCTCGGAAATCACACACTCACCCTCAGCCCTGGCATACTCCTCTGACACGGTACCTACGCAGATGTTCCCATACTGCTGAGCGGCACTGGAGAAAATCTTGGAGTTCTGCTGACTTTCTTCACTACAAGTTCATCTTAAACTACAACTACTCTGCCCTTAATCTTTATAAGCAACATTACTTCTCTATTCTTATCTCCACTCTTTCTTCAAACCCGAAATGTCTGTTCTCCACTTTCAACACTCTTCTCCGCCCACCCCCACCTCCTAATACAACTTCTCTGTCAGCTCAAGATTTTGGACAGCCACTTCAATAACAAAATTAATTTAATCAGAAACTAAATCAGCTCTCAACACACTTCCAGCCTCTCACCCCCTCAAAAACTTGCAATAAACCAAAACCCACATAGCCATATATTTAGCTCTTTCACCCCTGTTACTGAGGAAGAAGTTTCTGCACTTATACTGTGCTCTCACCTCGCTACCTGTCCCCTCAAACCCATCCCCTCACAGCTACTTCCCTCCCTCTCTTCTACCCTTACCCCTATACTCACACACATTTCCAACCTCTCCCTCAGCACTGGTATATTTCCCTCATCTCTAAAACATGCACTAGTCACACCTATCTTCAAAAAACCTTCTCTCGATCCAACCTCCCCATCTAACTACCGCCCTATTTCCCTACTCCCTCTTGCCTCAAAGCTTCATGAAAATCTAGTACATGCACGCCTATCCCATTTACTTACATTACAATCCCTCCTTGACCCACTTCAATCTGGATTTCGCCCCCATCACTTCACAGAGTCAGCGATTGTTAAAGTTACCAACGACCTACTTACAGCAAAATCCAAAGGCCACTTCTCTCTGCTTATCCTCCTTGATCTACTGCAACTCCGTCCTCTTTGGTCTCCCTAGCTGCCGCCTAGCTCCTTTACAATCCATAATGAATGCCTCTGCCAGGCTCATCTTACTTACACGTCGCTCTTCATCTGCTGCACCTCTCTGCCAGTCCCTTCACTGGCTTCCTCTTGCCTCCAGGATTAAACACAAAATTCTGACATACAAAGCCCTCAACTGCACTGCTCCCCACTAAATCTCAGACCTTGTCTCCAGATACTCTCCCTCCTGTCCCCTTCGCACTGCTCACTACCTCCTACTCTCCTCCTCTCTTGTTACCTCCTCACATTCCCGTTTACAGGACTTCTCCAGACTGGCTCCCATCTTGTGGAACTCTCTGCCTTGCTCCACAAGACTCTCCCCTAGTTTTGAAAGCTTCAAGCGCTCCCTAAAGACTCTACTGTTCAGGGATGCATACAACCTACACTAACCTTTCCTAATAACAGTTCCTCTCCTCCATTGCTATCCGCCACAAACCCCCTTAGCATGTAAGCCTAAGAGCCCAACTGTTTGCAGATCACCTTCATAAGAGCTGACAGCAACAGTGTGACTCTCGGCAGGGCCCTCTACCCATTTGATCCCTATAAATGCTACCTTGTATACCGCCTATGTTTATAGCGCTGTGGAATCTGTTGCGGGTCTACAAATAACCGATACTAAATAATGAATTAATAATTGATTTAATTCAGGAAATGCAAAGTCAAAATGGATGAGGTTGATCTTCTTTTGTGCGAAGCAAGCTCATAAATACATTTTTTAAACATATTTTTTGGTATTTTAACAATAAAATGTGAGTCTTTAGCTTCTTTGGCACATAATGCCTGGTAATATGAATTAGGCTTGTTGTAGTTTATGGCATTGGACAGAACTCTTAAAAATAAAAATGACCATCCTGACATGAATTGCATTGCTTCCATCAGATGATGAACAGCCCTTTGTGAAGATGAATACAGATGTCCCGGATATAGTTTATATCAACATTAAGACAGATGATCTTGTGATTCCCTGCCGTACCACCTCCCCATACTATATGGTCACTTTGAAGCTGGTAAGTAAAAAAAAAACAAGCATATTACATCATTTATATTGCGTCAAAATTTTTTTATTAACTGTAAATATAATTCACCATTTTTAGAGACCCTTTTTGTTTTTCTTATTACAGTTTCAGAAGTAGGTCCCAGACAATCACAGAGCTTATCATGCCTATGTTAGAGATATATTGTTTTGTTTCCACAAAAGAAAACAGGTTTTACTTAAATAACAATAGACAGGAATATTTATTTCTGAATTGTATTTCAGAAGTAGTTAATTTTTCTCATAAGCTACAAACAATATGTTATTTTCCCCTATTTAAAAGCATGAACCATTGCAGGAAATTGTACCAGATTTCCTCCTATTGCTAATAAATCTGTGAACTTTACCTGTACTGTAAAAATAACAATGGGGTTTGTATTTAAGTGAATAACCAATGATGGGCCAGATTACAAGTGGAGCACAAAATACCGCTTTCGCAAGGGCAATATTTGCGCTCCACTTAGTAATACCAGTGTACACAAATGTGCGCTGGTATTACAAGCTAGTTGCAATCCATTGGCAAACACAACTGAAGCTGTGCAAAACAGAGTCTAATATTCCCCTGTAGATACAGAGGATAGATAGAATCAAACTGGTTTAGAATATTCAGCTGTATTACTTTACCTAAACACTGCCCTTTTATTCCTGGTTACTTTTCACCATTGTTCCAGAGATGGTGATCTAAGGACATACAAATAATGTAAACTGAGAATACATAATAATCCATTTATCTCCCATTGACACCAGTGCTTCCTTTTGTACTAGATTTTATTTGTGTCATCTTTTGCTATCTTCAACTGCCTTTTACTAGATACAGCTTAGGCCGCCCTAATGTCACTGGTTATCCCTTTATAATCTATCGCTTTTTAGCAACTGACTGGATTAGTACAATTTTCATGCATGCTAATTCTCCAAATCTTTTAGCAAAATTTATTTTTGTGCCATATTGGGAGGGACATCTGGGAATGACTGGAGACATTGAAGAATGGAAAGTCATTTTGTAAAATCAGTCTCCAGATGTACCATAAATAAAGTAAATATAAATGAATCATGTGTGTATGCTTTCAATAACGTGCACACACATAATCCCTTGTGTTCTGAACTATATTTCAGTTTATCTTCCTATTTAAAAATATGTTTATAGATACAGTAGATCTGTTTTTAACGGTCAATACAGTTGCTTGTATGTAGTTATTTTATTTGTCTTTTCATATGCCGTTTTATATCGTTTACATTTTTGTCAGTCCTAATTGTCCTTGTTGACAAAAACTATCAGGTTTTCCTGATTCCTGAACTAATTTCTATGACACAACTGTGTAGGAAAGTTTGTTTCATTTATTTAAAGGAAAGAATATCTCATATTCTTCTATATCTTCCTCAAGATACCCAATGAATGTGACACGTCACAAAAAATGGCATTGTTCACTGCTAAGTCTGCACTACTTTTGCAGATGAGAAATGAAGAGGTCACAGAGATTTTGCCAGGCATTATAGTAATAGTATTCTGATATTTTGTTGTTAGATTCTACCAATTTATTTTTAGTTTTTTTCTTTACTTTCTTAGTCATAATTCATCAGGAAATATATTTCTTGAAAATTATATCTTTCTATACAATTTATCCATTTTGAACATATTTTCAAATTAACACAAAAAATAAGCCAAAAAGTTTTATGTTAGCTTCTCTTTAATATCATCCATTTCATAAATACATCTGAAATATAACTACTGTGTTGCAAAATCTCTGCATAAGAAAATAAAACGTTTTTATATATATATTAAATTTATAGCTTTACATTGTGTTTCAGTCCAGAGACACACCCCTTAAATGTATCTTGAGTGTGATTTACCATATCTCTAGTGCTGGCTGTGGCCAATTAGGGACGGATATAAATTAGCTCCTTCACATATAGGCCAATAACTGTGCAGCATTCAGGAGGATTAGGATTCTGGAATTATCCAGGATTCTGGAGTGTAGAAAACAGCTATTTCAAATGATAAAATAAAGGTAAATGAGCTGAACTCTTGTGAAATAAAATGTTTGAATTGTTTTCACATATATGCAATATTTTAATGGTTAGGTATTATAGCCTTACTTATTTGCTTTATTTTTATTTGCATGCTCTATCTGAATCACGAAAGAAAAAATTTGAGTTCAGTGTCCCTTTAATACAAAGTTAGTGCAGTAACACTTAGGGGCCGATTCTCACCAGCGCTTTTATTCCCCTGGTGGAATTCTATAAAGCCACTTTTTACCCTGAAAATAGGGTTTCTCGCTAAGGGGCGTATACTGCATTTTCGTATATGAAGGAGATGCATATATTACAAATGTGCACAATTAAATTCAGAGTTTAAAAATCATAGAAAACAAATAATTGAACCATTCAGACAAAAATACACAGTAAAAGAATTGTATTGTTCAGGTACATAAAAAATCTTAACAAAATTCTTCACCAAAATGTATCAAAAATGTAAAAATTTCTATGTAAATTACACAGGAATAAATCATATTTAATATGCACAGTGTAAATCATGGTTTGAGTACACTGGATGTGCAAAAAACAACAACATAGAAAGTCGTACTTATTAGTACAAAATACAAAGCGTAATTGTTGCTTTAGCGAAACAATGGGCTGAACATGGAAGTTACAAGGCATATAAGTAAAATTGTCTCTCAGATCCCAGTGCAATTCTGTAAAGATTTCCGGCCCAACAGATCTCACAGTTTTTTTCTCACAAAAACTTAAAATACTTAAAGGGCCAGTAACCCCCCCAAAATAATGTTAGATAATTCTGCACATAGTGCAGAATTATATAACATCAGCTTAGCGCCAGCTTTCTACCTGAAAGGATTTCAGAGACATTTTCCTACCAAAATGACTTTTACAGAACGCTACATTGAGTTTAATGGCGCGATCGGGCTGGGTCGGGCCGGGCCGGGTCTGTAAAAGTAATTTTTGTAGGAGAAATCCTTTCAGGTAGAAATCTAGCGTTAAGCTGATGTTATATAATTCTGCACTATGTGCAGAATTATATAACATTATTTTGTGGGTTTACTGGCCCTTAATACTCCAAAAGAAAAACACATTCATACGAAAATAGAAATGATTGTATGTTGCTCTATGCAGAAAGCGTAATGTGATTTATAATGGCTGCAGTATTTAATTTTTAAAGTGCCCCCTGCTCCCTGCTAACTTTGCTATATGGAGTAAAGTTTCCCTTTCCAGCGAGCTCCATAACTTTCTATAGGAGACATCTCACCACTCACAGGGACTGCCCCTTTTTTACAATAATTCTAACATGGCAGCCCCTGCGAGGGTCAGCGTGAAAAACCCATCTGATATGGAGAGCTTTAGAGAATCGTCTCCCTTAGTCTCAATTTCAAATGAATAGTAGATTTGTTATGATAAATTTGAAAGTTACTTCTATTTCCCTGCCCCTTGTATCATGTGATAACCATCGGTCAATCACAAAACACATATCTATATACTGTGAACTTTTGCACATGCCCAGTAGGAGCTGGTATCTGATAGTGTGTTTAGTAAAAGATTGTACATATTTTGATAATAGAAGCAAATTGGAACATTTTATTTATTTTTAATTGCACGATTTGCCTTACTGGTTCTATTGTTACATGGAAAGGAAAGCATGAAAGCATGGGCAGCTTAACCCATAAGTAGATATAGTGACAGAAGAGAATTTCTTTAAAAAACAATAATAATAAAATCAAAGTAATCAAAATATTTGTAATTAATGGCATAATATAAATTAATATTTCCAGCATTAGTGTTGGGATATTTGGTAATAGCTGTTGTAGTTAAATTAATGTTTTATAAATGGCACTATCTGTTCAATTTGTGGCTGAGCAAGGTATAGTACAATTATTTTTTTTAATTAATTATTTTACTGATTGTCACTGTATGTTTCTTTATTAACCATGCAAGTGCCAGAATGACAAAAAATATGTGCCAGCAAAATAAGGAAGGGTAGATCTGTTCCTTTTTTCATTGCTATATTCATAACTTTAATGAATAGTGTTCTATGTTTTACACCAGCAATTTTTACTCATAAATCTACATCATTAATTTATCTACAGAAGAAAAATAATATTGCAGACAAGACATTTAATGTTAGTGAAAAAGTTATCAATATTTTAAAAAACAGCGTTTATTTTTTTGTCAGGCTACTTATTATGAAATTACTTTTTAGTAGACACATTCATTCTGAGGTGAACAAAACCTCTGATTGCGGAAGAAGGTGATTAAATGTCGAGTGATTAATGTTCGTTCGACATCACTAAATGCAGACCGCATACGCTGTCCGCATTTATCACTGCACAAGCATTTCTGGTGAAATGCTTGTGCAATGCTGCCCCCCTGCTCACTGGCAGCCAGTCGGTTGCTCGCAGGGGCTGTCAATCATCCTGATCGGATCGGGATGATTTCATTCTGCCTCCTAAAAGGTGGCGGACAGGTTAAGGAGCAGCGTCTTATGACTGCTGCTTCCTAACTCCAGTTTTAGGCGAGCCGGAAATGATGGGACTCCGAAGCAGCTTCTGCTGCTTAATAAATGGAGCCCATATACTTTTCAGTGGAAGTATAAGGGACCGTCTAATCTTAGTCTATGGGGCCGATTTATTACAGTGCGGACGGACATGATACGATGTAGCATATCATGTCCGCCGCACATCGATAAATGCCGACAGCATACACTGTCAGCATTTATCATTGCACAAGCAGTTCTAGTGAAATGCTTGTGCAATGCCGCCCCCTGCAGATTTGCGCTAGCAGGGGGTGTCAATCAGCCAGATCATATAGGATCGAGTGGATTGAAGATCACAGCCTCAGACACAGCGGACAAGTTATGGAGTAGTCTTTAGACCGCTGCGTCATAACTGCTGTTTCGTAAACAGGGGCATCAAGCTCCTTTCGGAGCTTGATAATTTGGCCCCTATCTGTTCACCTTTATGAAATAAATGAATAAGCTACATAATACAAAGAACAACTAAACAAATAAATAATACAGAAGTCTGTTGTTTCTTACTATAGGAAGGCACCTCCTGTGTTACTCCGTTTCCAGTTTGTAAACACATTAAAGGGATATGAAGCCCCAAAAAACTTATTTTGTGATTCAGACAAATCATATGATTTTTAAAAGTTTCCAATTTACTTCTATTGTTAAGTTTGCTTAATAGCATTATACAAGTCTGCATTGGCTAAACACAATTGGAATTAATTTATACAGAAACCTAAAAGATTCTGAACATGTCAGGTATTTAGATACTGATGATTAATACATCACTGGTTAATGTAAAACACCATATTGAATGCTGTTTTCTGATGGAATATTCCCTTTAAAACATGTGACATTTTTGTTTTCCTTCCAGTGACCCAGTTTAGTCGGCAATTACAAGCCATAAATCGTCTTGAAGTGGCAGCCTGTTGATGTAATGTTTTTATTCAAGATTGTTTAATTACATTAAAGGCATTTTTCTACGACGCAGCTATGTACAGTCTGTCGGAATTGGCAAACATTTTCAAGAGGAATTTTGGCCTGAGTGATTGCAAATTTAGTGTTCTGGCACAATTTTGCTAGAAATTACCTAGAAGGACACCATAATGCCTGAGAGCAGAAAAGCACTGCTTGGCAAATATAACCTATGTTACTTCCTCCGCTGTTTAGTTAACCCTTTGCAATGCTGGGAAAATATATGGGGAGTTTTTAACAATAATTTTTGGCAAGTTAGTGAATATGGTCTTAGCACAACTGCCTGATTGCTGCAAGTAATGTCTGGTTTTATATTGTTGGTTAAATGGACAATATCACTTTTAAAACAATGTTGGCACAAAAGCTATTAAAAAAATGAGCATACAATTGGACTACACATTTTTGTAAGTTAAATTAAACATTTGTTGGGGAAAAAATACTCACCAGACTAATTGGAAGAATTATATAAAATCACCTGCAGGGGCCATTTAAGACATGTCCCCAATGGACTAACTACATAGATTCTCATGAGGTTGCCAAGATACCTCATTGTAAAGACAAAATCATGTTCAAAATTAAGTATCACATCATGCAGCTTTCTAAAGCATTTTTGTTTTCAAAGTATGTTATGTTGTAGCAAAAACTTTAATGGTTCCAATTCAAATTCATTAGAAGAGAAGTACAAACGTATTGGTGATATTACAATGTGATATTTGGCTTAATTTTCTAATCCATTCCTATTTATCTTAATGCTTGTCAGAACAAGATGTCTAATATTTAAAATGATCACGTGCAAGAGAAGTATTTTCTAATGGACTGGAATACTGCTGTAAAATGGTTTACTATGCAAATTGTTAGGGTAGTTAATGTTTTACAGTAACTTGAAAACCAAGTGATAAGCAAGTAATCAAACATTTTGGAATGGCTTCGAATTTGAGATTCCCAGGCAAAGTTATGCATAGCACATAAAATGGATTGGTTCAGACCCCTTTAAGACTATTTGGCTTATTATATATATAAATATATAAATATATATATATATATATATTGATACTTTAAAGTAAAGCTTATGCTAGTTGTAAAGTATAAACACCAAGGGCTAGATTATGCGTGAAGCACAATTTTGTGCTTGCGCACGAGTGTTACATACACTAGACGAGTAGACGTCATTTTTTTGCACTCAACGGTTCCTGAACGTATTACAAGTTGAAAGTACAAGTAGCACTTTGCTATTTCAAAACCATTTTTTTTCCTTAAAATTACCCATAGTTATATTGTAACACTCATATCTGTTAGGAATCCCTGAATAACCCTTCACTTCTACATATTTTTTTTTAGTAGACAAACCAAATGATTAATCTAGGCCCATTTTGGTTTATTTCATGCCAACATTTTACCGCCAAATACGATCAAATAAAAAAAATCATTAACTTTTTTACTAACTATTTCACAAACTTTTGTTTGGATTCTCACTGAAATTATTTACAAACAGCTTGTGCAATTCTGGCACAAAAGGTTGTAAATGCTTCTCTGGGATCCCCTTTGTTCAGAAATGGCAGACATATATGGCTTTATTGCTTTTTGGTAATTAGAAGGCAGCTAAATACTGCTGTGCACCACACGTGTATTATGCCCAGCAGTGAAGGGGTTAATTAGGGAGCTTGTAGGGTTAATTTTAGTGTAGTGTAGTAGACAACCCAAAGTATTGATCTAGGCCCATTTTGGTATATTTCATGCCACCATTTCCCCGCCAAATGCGATCAAATTTAAAAAATCGTTAACTTTTTAATAAACTTTAGGTTTCTCAATGAAATTATTTACAAACAGTTTGTGCAATTATGGCACAAATGGTTGTAAATGCTTTTCTGGGATCCCCCTTGTTCTGAAATAGCAGACATATATGGCTTTGGCATTGCTTTTTGGTAATTATTTTAACAATACATAGAACATATTCCCCTAAGTGAAGAACACTGGAATATACAATATTTCCAGTAAATACATAGTATAACACTTTATTAAATATGAATATTGCATAAATATGATGTCTCATGTTTTCAGCTACTTTACAGCAAAGGGCTTCAATGCATATATATATATATATATATATATATATATATATATATATATATATATATATATATATATATATGAGTGTGTGTTCGTGTTTGTACATATATATTTACGTGTTTATATTTATATATACAGTATATGTCTGTATATAAACACATAATATATATATATATATATATATATATATATACAGTATATACACACACACACACACTTACGTATTTAGACATGTGTTCTTTGCAGGCTTTTTTTTCCTAACACCTGAGACCTCATATCTTTAAACCTTTACAACTTTCTAATGCAATTTTTATTTTTCAATAATTTGTATCAGACAGTGTTAAAGTGAATGTCAATTTTTATGCTAAAGTGCCCGGTTTTTAAAAATTCGATTAAAAACAGGGGCACTTTAATTCATCAAATTTACATTTCACTCCTGTTGAGAAAAAAAAACTTACCTTTTAATCTTCACAGCAGCTCCAGCTTCCTCCGGTCGTTGCAAGCCATTTCTGACATCAGAAATGATGGATAGGTCATCCTCCAATCACGGCTCCCCCCCCGGGGGAATCAGTGTCTGATTCAACGCCGTGATTGGAGGAAGCCGGATTCCTCATTTTAGACCCAGGAAGAGTCCTTGCGACGGGCAGAGGAAGCTGGAGCTGCTGTGAAGATTAAAAGGTAAGTTTTTTTTCTCAACAGGAGTGAAATGTCAATTTTGATCAAAATTGACATTCACTTTAAAGTGAATGTCAATTTTGATGCTAAAGTGCCCAGTTTTTAATTTTTTTTATTAAAATCAGGGGCACTTTAATTCATTAAAATTTACATTTCACTCCTGTTGAGAAAAAAAACTTACCTTTTATTCTTCACAGCAGCTCCAGCTTCCTCCGGTCGTTGCAAGCCATTTCTGATGTCAGAAATGATGGATAGGTCATCCCCCAATCACGGCTTCCCCCCCGGGGGAATCGGTGTCTGATTCAACGCTGTAATTGGAGGAAGCCGGATTCCTCATTTTAGACCCAGGAAGAGGCTTTGCGACGGGCGGAGGAAGCTGGAGCTGCTGTGAAGATTAACAGATAAGTTTTTTTTTCTCAACAGGAGTGAAATGTAAATTTTGATGAATTAAAGTGCCCCTGTTTTTAATAAAAAAATTAAAAACCGGGCACTTTAGCATCAAAATTGACATTCACTTTAATATGAGTGTAACTGTACTTTTTTTATGATGTGTTTTGTGCAACTTTTTTGTCGAGGTAATCATTCTAGCGTAAATCGCATTTGTGCTCTCACGTTCACATTTACTTTCTACTTGTAATATGAGCAGTATTTAAATTGCGAGCAAACGGGTGCAAAAACACAATATTGATTGTTTGCAACAGTTAGTGTGCTGCGCGTAATCTAGCCTCAAATGGGTTAAACTATGATCTCTTCAGCTTAGTTGCAAATCTGTGGCTGTTTAAAGAAAGTGAAACAGTTTATACGGAGTGTGTGCTTTACGAATTCTCTCTTTCGCCCTCAAGAAGTTAAAGTAGGTGGTAACCCAGCATAGTAAATAGTACCAAAAAAAACCATCTGCATTTCAGTAATTGTTTGGTATAGAAAAAATATACACTATGCTTTCTGTTTTAAAATTGGAATTCACATGGATGCATTTCAGTTTTGAATAGAAGCATTTTTGTAAGTTATATATGTTCTAATAAAAGCTATAGATGTTTCAAAAATGTATTTAAGTATGCACCGTGCACCAGCATTTGAAACACAGCATTTTCTCAGAGAGTCTAAGGTGCTTGTACCATCTGTTAATTGCTGACATGATACAAGCCACACTGGTGCTCTGAGCAGCTGCAGTATTTAAAATGCTGGTATACTGAGAAAATTTAGCAATGCTTCACATGCACGTGCAGAGAAAAATGTTATCACTAAAACTTTTATTAGAATCATTTTTGCCAATACATGTATATTACAAATATGTTTCTAATCAAAGATGTAATTCATCTACATGCATTTCAATGTTGAATGTCCCTTTAAAGGACCAGTAAACACAGTACATTTGCATAATCAACAAATGCAAGATAACAAGACAATACAATAGCATTTACTCTGAATTTCAAATGAGTAGTAGATTCTTTTCTAACACATTTCAAAGTTATGTATATTTCCACTCCCCCTGTACCATGTGATAGCAATCAGCCAATCACAAATGCATATACGTATAGTCTGAGTTCTTGCACATGCTCAGTAGGATCTGGTGACTCAAAAAAAGTGTAAATATAAAAGACTGTGCACATTTTTTTTAATGGAAGTAAATTGGAAAGTTGTTTAAAATTACATGCTGTATCTGAATCATGAAAATTTAATAAAACTGAGTGTCCCTTTAAGCAATTGCTTATAGATGACTGTAGATGTCTGACATTTAATTGTAATTTTCACTTGATTATTAATCAACTAAAGTAATTTAATATCACATGCAAAAAAAAGAAAAGAATTTTGTTATATTGGTCCCACAGAGAATATTTTTTCAGTTGATTTCAACACTCTTTTATGGACCAGTGTATTCATAAGATCACTTAGGGCCAGATTATCTAAAGGTCTCTGGGCTGGGGAGATTATTTAAGAAAGCTCACCACTACTTCTATTTCCCTGGTGGTATTATATAATCATGAGACTTTCCACCCTGAAAACAGAGTGTCTCGCTAAGGGGCGTATACTGCATTTTTGTATGGGAAGGAGACGAATACATTTACAAAAGTGCACAATAAAATTCATAATTTAAAAATACAAAAAATACAAATCATAATTGGGCGTATATGATATTTTTCTCAAATCCCAGCGTAATTCTCTAAACACATCTCTCTGTTTTTTCTCACAAACGAAAAGGTGGCGAGGTTGTGACAAAATACTTAATGCCCTATTATGAAAACACATGCATAGGTGATTGTAAGAAAGCAGAGGAATGGGATTTATATTGGCTGCAGGGTTTAATTTTTAAAGTGCGCCCCCTGCTCACTTCGCTCTACACAGTAAGTTTTCTTTTCCAGTGAGCTCTGTTACTTTTAATAGGAGACATCTCGCCACTTGCTGGTACTACCCATTTTTAAAGATAATTCCACCAGCGCAGCCCCTGCAAGGGTCAGTTTGAAAAACCACATCTGAGCTGACGAGGTTTTAAATATAAGGAGTCTTATAGGGTAGCTAAAACTTTTTAAAATAAATTCAGAACTACAAATTAACAGATACTATGGGGTGGATTTAATTAGCAGCGGATGCTGCTTAATCGGTGCAACGTTTCTGGTGATCAGGAAACTGAAGTTAAGAAGCAGCGGTCGTAAGACCGCTGCTCCTTAAATTGTCTGCCACCTTTTAGATGGCGAACTGCACTTATCCCGATCAGATACGATCGGGATAATTGACACCCCATGCTAGTGGCCGATTGGTTGCGAATGTGCAAGGGGCGGCATTGCACAAGAATTTCACCAGAAATGCTTGCGCAGTGTTAAATGCTGTCGGCATTTAGCGATGTCGGGAGGACATGGTTCGCTATAGCAAAACATGTCTGCCCGACATTTGTTAAATTGACCTCTATATTTGAATATTTTCTACTAAATAATAATATTATCTATCTATGTTTCTCAATCATCTGTTACTGCTTCTATAGAAACAAATAGTTTTTGTCTGTTTTGGCCCTAGCAGCAATTTGGTCTCAACCCTTGCAAGTCTTTCTCTTTTGGAAGGTTTATCTATCTTCCAATTACAAGTCCTCCTGTCCCTTTTCAGGTACTCTGGTCTATCACAGTGATTGTCTATATTAACCAGGAAGTCAAACTGAGCCGCAAGGCGACATGCTGACGGCTTCCTGTATGTAGAGGAAGCCCGGGGAGGGGAGTAATCTTCGAAGGTTAAATTTAGAATATCCGATTCTAAAATAACATTTCAAACATTGCTTGAAAACAAAGGAATATATCTAATTGTTTGTTTTTTTCTGAAATATTTACTACAAGTTTTACGCACCAGTCTCAGCTTTTCTAGGTAAAAGTGAAAAAACTTACTGTCAAATACGTGACAGAGAGTACGGGTTAAGGTTTCATGAAATTCTGATTTTTTTGGTATTCCTCAGTTACAAATAACATTTCCTTATAGAAAATAAAAATTAAAAATTCCTCTTTCTTTGTCTGCAAACTAAAACTGATGTTAAACAAATAAAAAAAAACATATTGAGATACAGCCTCTGTTATAAGGAAATACTTTCTAAAAGACATGGTTATTTTTACTCAGTTATTTAAGCTTTTTATTATACAAACATAGTTCACTTTAGCATAACGTTTTTTGGATTTTTGAGATAGTTCTTTTAAACAGTGTTAAAAATAAGTGATTCATCAGATCATTACTTAGCATAAAATATTGTACAGTTTGAGTCATACAGCTTATACATCTGGGGTTCCCAGAGACAAGATGGCGTCTAGGTTGTTTCTGTGAATTTTGTTAATGGAATGTATCAGTGCACATTATAAACTTAAAGGGACAGTACGTTTACTCAATGTAAAAAATGGCACAATTTATTAATGACAGCATATACATTTTGCATTACTGACCCTAGATAACCATTTAATGCAATTAAAAAGATAGTCCCACTTGGCAGCTGCAAGGCTTACAGCTCCTGGGCAGAAAAAAGGCCAGCAATTGGCAGGGCCGTGCAACTACTGCTCCTGATTGGCTGACCAACCATGTCCTGCTTGGAAACTGCAAGGCTTGCAGTTAGCAGGTCTTTACCTATGTGTTTAATACTGTTGCAGGTCAGTAATACAGCAATTACATAGTCTAATGCACATGTAATTTATAAATATCCCTTAAATATTTATCTTTACCAACCAAGAATTTACCTCAATTTTACACCCCATGTAATATTTATTACAAATATATTAACAGTACATTGAGAACTGTGCTGTTTTAATCTGCAATATTTAATGTCCCTTCCAGGATGTTTGAACTTGCAAGTATTGGTTACTGAATGTTCTAATATTCTTGTTCTGAATCAGGAACTAGTAATACAAAATAACAAGCATTTGTTTCCAGAATACACTTGTGTGAAAGACATTTATACATTTCTTTTAACTTGATGACATATGACTGTGTGTTGTAGGAAAATTGGCAAATCCCACAACAATCTTGTGTTCATGTCAGCACTTAAAGATCTACTTACCTTTTGGGTATATCTGTCATAGTTTCTTCTTCTTGTAGTGTCTGCAGTGGGGCTGCCCACATTAGCAGAAAATCACTGAACCAGCATAAGATAAAAAGTATGTCTGATGGGTTAGTGGTTGTAGTTACTCTACTGCAGAGTTCACATGGTTCAGAGCTGTTGTTCTGTCAGTCTGTGGTGAGCGACAGCTCCTTAGAGAGGAGCTCTGTATTTACTTTGGATGTGAATATGTATTATAAACTGAATACCTCCAGCTTTGTGCTTATGACTGCAGTGCATCCATATACTCCTCTGTGCTTAGTGAGTGACAGAAACTGGAAGGAGTATGGAATCAATTAAAGTGTTATAGAAGGGTGGGTGACATGTGATCTGTCACTCACACCGAATGTGAGATATAGGTGAAAGGAATTTCTCTCTTTTAAGATAAAAAAAATATATAACTTCAACATGTCCAGGGTTCTATTTTTTTTCGAACTGTGATAAGCATGTTATTATTACTGTGCAGCGTCTGTTAATAAACTGGCATTATATTTTGCCTGCAGTGCCTTCCATATAATCTAATTATTTTCACACTCGTTCTTGTATGGTGTTCTACAGAGAATAAGGGAATTTGCAAGGTCTTAGTTAATGTCTAAGTTTGTAACCTACAATCTTTAAATGCCACTCAGCGTTCAAATGAATGTTACATAATATTGCTCTGTGTGCAGAATTATGCAACATTAACCTTGCAACACCTGCAAAAGAGAAAAGGATTTTAAAGATTTAAACCCGCAAACACGTACTTACCTTACCTTCCTCCCCAGCCTATTCTGGTTTCTTCTTCTAATCACAGTGCAATTGGTCATCCAGTTGAACTACATGTAGCGCTCTTCTGCGCTGGGTTAAGCAGCCAACAGCTTTACCCAGCTTGGGAGCTCGCTACATGTAGTTCAACGGCACGACCTGAAGCACTGTAATTAGACAGCGCACCTGCTATTGAAGAAACCAGAAGAGGCTGGCAAGGAAGGTAAGGTAAGTACGTGTTTGTGGGGGTTAAATCTTACAAATCCTTTTCTCTTTTGCAGGTGTCGCTAGGTTACATAATTTTTGCACACAGTGTATGTAACATTATGTAACATTAAAGGGACATAAAACAAGCTAGTATAGACACAAAATATAACAATATTTACTTTAATTAAATACCTGCAAATGCATACTGCAGTGACTTGCCATTAATCCTTTTTTTAGTTTCTGATTTTTAAAGCTCTAACTCCCCCCACACATTTTCTTCTTTGGCTGTATCGATATCTATTGTTCTTTTGGTAGAATACAAAAGTGGATAGGGATTATCTGTTGGAGCATGCCTAGAAGCTGTAAACTCAGTTGAAATACAATGCCTGTGTCTAAACACTGATAAGGGGGGGTGGAGTTGGCTTCTCCATGCAGCTTAACTATGTAATTCATTTTGCTTATTTTTGAAAATTATTTTAAAATACTTGCCACCAATTTTTAAACAATTTTTTAATCAAACTATTTTTATACTATATATATATATATATATATATATATATATATATATATATATATATATATATATATATATATATATATATATATATATATATATTGCAGGTAAATTCAGATATTGGGTAATCCTAGCATTACCCGGGTAATGCTAGAATTACCCAAGCGGCTGTGGGTAAATCCCAATGTAAGATCATAAATCCCCTCAGACTGATCGAGTCACCACATCAAGCCAATAGGATTTTTCCTACCTTAATTCTGATTGGCTGATAGAATCCTATTAGCCAATCGGAATTCAAGGGACACCATCTTGGATGACGTCATTTAAAGGAACCATCATTCGTCGTGTAGTCGTCGGTCTGGATGGATGCTCCGCATCGGCTGGGGTTCAAGTGTTCACTTGGGGTAGGAGCCAAAGGATCGGCGGGGCAAAAAAAATATAGTGTATATGGGGGAATTACAATACATCTGGCTTTATCCACAGCCGCTTGAGTAATACTAGCGGATTTCTGACTTTACCCCTAACATATGTATATATAGTATACTGTATATAGTATATAGGTAAAAACAAAAAGTGTTTGAAAGAGCACAAGCTTTACAATTGTTTTTTCTGAAATTAAAAAGGTTTAACTTTTTTAAAAAGTGTCTATTTTAGTTATTGTATTAGTATGTACTCAACTGGATTTACTTTTCCTTATCTATACTGGAAAACTGTGGTACATGTTTCCTCTATACTGAGTTTTAAAAATTACATAAATTATAATTTTTTTTAAAATCAATTTAGCAAAATGACACATTATAGATATAACATGAATTATGAATTAGAGTGTGTTGCTTTAAATCTGATTGTCAGAGCATCACAGAAACTATTGTAGCAAATATTTAATTCTGAGCATATTTTAAACTAATAGTTTTTATGATATAGCAGAAGAGTTGTCATAGCTCTTCAAAATCCCAAAACCTCCTTGTAAAAAGAAAATTGTCTAATGTGTAATATTTTTTTATTGTATCATTGTTTGCATATACAATCTGATAGATTACGAGTCTTGCGTTAGCCTTAAAAAGCAGCGTTGAGAGGTCCCAACGCTGCTTGTTAACGCCCGCTGGTATTACGAGTCTTGCAGGTACAGGTGTACCGCTCACTTTTCTTCCGCGACTCAAGCTTACCGCAAATCCCCTTACATAAATTGCGTATACTATCTTTTTAATGGAACTTGCCTAACGCCGATATTACAAGTCTTGGAAGAAGTGAGCGGTAGACCCTCTCCTGTCAAGACTCCTACCACATTTAAAAACCAGTAGTTAAGAGTTTTATGGGCTAACGCCGTAACATAAAGCTCTTAACTAAAGTGCTAAAAAGTACACAAACACCCATAAACTACCTATTAACCCCTCAACCGAGGCCCCCCCACATCGCAAACACTTAAATAAAGTTTTTAACCCCTAATCTGCCGACAGGACATCGCCACCACTTTAATACAGTGATTTTTAACCTTTTTTTTGCCGTGGCACACTTTTTTACATTAAAAAATCCTGTGGCACACCACCATCCCAAAATTTTAAAAAAATCACACATTGTAGCCTAATACAGCATATATATATACACATACACACAAACACACACATACTGTATGTATTGTGCTGTTATGCCATGCCTTCTACAAACTACCCCTGCACTGGGAGTAAAAAACAAGCAAAGTTTAAAAAATATGTCACACTGTTGACAGTCTGCCGTGGCACACCTGAGGATCTCTCACGGCACACTAGTGTGCCACGGCACACTGGTTGAAAAACACTGCTTTAATAAATATATTAACCCCTAAACCGCCGCACTCCCGCCTCGCAAACACTAGTTGAATTTTATTAACCCCTAATCCAATCAGCCAATAGGATTGAGCTCGCATTCTATTGGCTGTTTCAATCAGCCAATAGAATGCAAGCTCAAGCCTATTGGCTGATTGCATCAGCCAATAGGATTTTTTCTACCTTAATTCCGATTGGCTGATAGAATCCTATCAGCCAATCGGAATTCAAGGGACGCCATCTTGGATAATTTCATTTAAAGGAACCATCATTCGACGTGTAGTCGTCGGTCTGGATGGATGCTCCGCGTCAGCTGGCTTGAAGATGGACCCGCTCCACTCTGGATGGATGAAAATAGAAGATGCCGTCTGGATGAAGACTTCTGCTTGTCTGGAGGTCCTCTTCTGCCCGGATCGGATGAAGACTTCTGCCCCTCTGGAGGACCACTTGTGCCCGGCTGGGTGAAGATGTCTCACCTTAGGGTGATCTTCAAGGGGGTAGTGTTAGAGTAGGGTTGGGTGTGTGGGTGGTGTGTTGTAATGTTGTGGGGGGGTATTGTATTTTTTTTTACAGGTAAAAGAGCTGATTACTTTGGGGCAATGCCCCGCAAAAAGCACTTTTAAGGGCTATTTGTAATTTAGTATAGGGTAGGGATTTTTATTATTTTGGGGGGCTTTTTTATTTTATTAGGGGGATTAGATTAGGTGTAATTAGTTTAAAATTCTTGTAATTATTTCATTTTTTTCTGTAATTTAGTGTTGTTTTTTTTCCGTTCTTTAGTTTATTTAATTGTAATTAATTGTAGCTAATTTAGTTAATTTATTTAATGATAGTGTAGTGTTAGGTGTAATTGTAACTTAGGTTAGGGTTTATTTTACAGGTAAATTTGTACTTATTTTAGCTAGGTAGTTATTAAATAGTTAATAACTATTTAATAACTATTGTACCTAGTTAAAATAAATTCAAACTTGCCTATAAAATAAAAATAAACCCTGAGATAGCTACAATGTAACTATAAGTTATATTGTAGCTATCTTATGGTTTATTTTATAGGTAAGTATTTAGTTTTAAATAGGAATTATCTATTTAATTGTAATAATTTTATTTTGATTTATTTAAATTATATTTAAGTTAGGTGGGGTTAGGGTTAGACTTAGATTTAGGGGTTAATAACTTTATTATAGTGGCGGCGACGTTGGCGGTGGCACATTAGGGGTTAATAAGTGCAGTTAAGTGGCGGCGACATTGGGGGCGGCAGAGTAGGGGTTAATAAATAAAAAGTAGGTGTCAGCGATGTTGGGGGCAGCAGATTAGGGGTTCATAGGGATAATGTAGGTGGCGGCGGTGTCCGGAGTGGCAGAATAGGGGTTAATAATATTAATAATATTATGCAGGTGTCGGCGATGTCGGGGGTGGCAGATTAGGGGTTAATAAGTGTAATATTAGGGGTGTTTAGACTCGGGGTTCATGTTAGAGTGTTAGGTGTAGACATAACTTTTTTTTCCCCATAGCAATCAATGGGGCTTTTTTTTTCCAGCTGGCTCTCCCCCATTGATTCCTATGGGGAAATCATGCACGAGCACGTTTTGCCAGCTCATCGCTACCGTAAGCAACGCTGGTATTAAGGTGAAATGTGGAGCTAAATTTTGCTCTATGCTCACCTTTTTGCGGCTAACGCCGGGTTTAAAAAAAACCCCTGTAATACCAGCGTTGTCTTAAGTGAGCGGTAAAAAAAAAATGCTCGTTAGCAACACACCCTGGTTACCGCAAAACTTGTAATCTCGGTGTATGTGTTTAAGCCTTGGGAAAGGATTAAACCTATAGTTAAAGCGACACTGAACCCAATTTTTTTGGTGATTCAGATAGAGCATGCAATTTTAAGCAACTTGCTAATTTACTCCTATTATCAATTTTTCTTTGTTCTCTTGCTATCTTTATTTGAAAAAGAAGGCATCTAAGCTATTTGTTTGGTTCAGGACCATGGACAGCACTTGTTCATTGGTGGATGAATTTATCCACCAATCAGCAAGAACAACCCAGGTTGTTCACCAAAAATGGGCCGGCATCTAAACTTCCATTCTTGCATTTCAAATAAAGATACCAAGAGAATGAAGACAATTTGATAATAGGAGTAAATTAGAAAGTTGCTTAAAATTTCAGGCTCTATCTGAATCACAAAAGAAAAAAATGGGTTCAGTGTCCCTTTAAGTTTAGGTCCAGAGCAGCAATGCACTACTGGTATCTAGCTGATCACATCTGCTACTGGCAAGAGACAAATGTGTGTAACCACCAATCAGCAGCCAGCTCCTAGTAACGCATAGCTGCTCCTGAGCCTACCTACACAGGCTTTTCAACAAAGGATACTAAAAGAGTGAAGTGCACTTGATTATAGAAGAAAAATGAATACTTAAACCATTAAAGTTTTAATTTTGACTTTCATTTCCCTTTAACAAACGTTTTGTTAAATGCTCCTTATGAGTTTTTGTTAAATGCTCCTTATGAGATGAGGCGAGCAATAAGCTATAAAACTGAGATATATATTACATTTGGAATTTTTTTTGCTGTCAAATATATTTGGAATAAAAAGTAAACCGTTCCTTGTGAAATATATGTTGTATGAAGGAATGTTTTCACTTTATTTTTACAAGTGTAATGCTAAGGAATGAAATGTATCTTATTGTACAGGGGAAATAACTTCTCCCTTCTCTCCCTGGGCAGTATAATGACTTTCCAGTGGAATCTAAAGGAATAAAGTGGGATCCCAAAAGAGGATTCATCATTACATCACCCTCCCATGACATTTCTAATATGTTGAAGTGTGTTACAAAAGTAAATGGAAAGACATTCTACACTATGTATTTAGCAATTCGCGAAAGTAATCAAGGTAAGTGAACATTAGAAGACAAGCTAGAAACATTGTAATTTCAACAGACCAGATACATCATATTGAAACGTCTCATGTCCTCTAAATTGTTTGTGTTGTTCTGCTTACAGTGAGGGAGATTACAAGTTGTGCCGTATGGCTATACCACGCAATTTGTAATCTCGCTCAGTGTTAGATAATTGTGAATGGAATTCATAGGTGTATTAAAAGCAGATTATGGTAAGATTACAAGTGATGCACAAAAATGGAAGCGATAATAGCCCCTGGTATTCTTATTTTAAACTAAACATAGGTAGGCTCATATGCTAATTCCTAAGCCTTTGAGGGCTGCCTCTTATCACAGGCTTTTTAAATCTCTTTTCAACACAAAGAGACAGAAAGTACACGTGGGCTATATAGATAACACTGTGTTCAGGCACAGGGGGTTATTTAAGATTTAGCACAAAACAATGCTAAATTTAAGACAATAGATAATAAACAGTCAGAGTCATGTGATCAGGGAGGGGCTGGAAGAAGGTTCCTAGATACAAGGTAATCACAGAGGTAAAAAGTATATTTAACTGTGTTGGTTATGCAAAACTGGGGAATGGGCAATAAAGGGATTATCTATCTTTTAAAACAATAGCAATTCTATGGTAGACTGTCCTTTTAACCCTCTAACTACTGTTATCCACTAAACCATCTAAATACAGTTATCCACTAAACCATCTAACTTCTATTATCCACTAAACCATCTAACTACTGTTATCCACTAAACCCTCTAACTACTGTTATCCACGAAACCCTCTAATTACTATTATCCTCTAAAGCCTAACTACTGTTATCCACTAAACCCTCTAACTACTATTATCCTCTAAAGCCTAACTACTATTATCCACTAAACCCTCTAACTACTGTTATCCACTTAACCATCTAACTACTGTTATCGACTAAACCCTCTAACTACTGTAATCCACTAAACCCTCTAACTAATATTATCCACTAAATACTCTAACTACTGTTATCCACTAAACCATCTAACTTATATTATCCACTAAACCATCTAACTACTATTATCCACTAAACCATCTAACTTCTCTTATTAACTAAACCATCTAACTACTATTATCCACTAAATACGCTAACTACTGTTATCCACTAAACCATCTAACTGCTATTATCCACTAAACCCTCTAACTATTGTTATCCACTAAAACCTCTAACTACTGTTTGCCACTATACCCTCTAACTACTGTTATCCACTAAACCTGCTAACTATTATTATCCACTAAACCATCTAACTACTGTTATCCACTAAACCATCTAACTACTGTTATCCACTAAACCATCTAACTGCTATTACTCACTAAACCCTCTAATTATTGTTATCCACTAAACCCTCTAACTACTGTTGTCCACTAAACCCTCTAAACTACTTTTATCCACTAAACCTTCTAACTTTTATTATCCACTAAACCCTCTAACTACTGTTATCCACTAAACCCTCTAACTACTGTAATCCACTAAACCCTCTAACTACTGTTATCCACTAAAACATCTAAAGTAACTACTATTATACTCTAAAGCCTAACTACTATTATCCACTAAACCCTCTAACTACTGTTATCCACTTAACCATCTAACTACTGTTATCCACTAAACCCTCTAACTACTGTAATCCACTAAACCCTCTAACTACTATTATCCACTAAACCATCTAACTTCTATTATCCACTACACCATCTAACTACTATTATCCACTAAACCATCTAACTACTATTATCCACTAAATCCTCTAACTACTATTATCCACTAAACCATCTAACTTCTATTATCCACTAAACCATCTAACTTCTATTATCCACTAAACCATCTAACTACTATTATCCACTAAATCCTCTAACTACTATTATCCACTTAAAGGGACAGTCTAGTATAAATTAAACTTTCATTATTCAGATAGGACTTTTAATTTTAATCAACTTTCCAATTTACTTTTATCATCGATTTGCTTTTTTATCTTGGTATTCTTAGTTTAAACTAAACATAGGTAGGCTCATATGCTAATTCCTAAGCCTTTGAGGGCTGCCTCTTATCACAGGCTTTTTAAATCTCTTTTCAACACAAGAGACAGAAAGTACACGTGGGCCATATAGATAACACTGTGTTCAGGCACAGGGGGTTATTTAAGATTTAGCACAAAACAATGCTAAATTTAAGACAATAGATAATAAACAGTCAGAGTCATGTGATCAGGGGCTGGAAAAAGGTTCCTAGATACAAGATAATCACAAAGGTAAAAAGTATATTAATGTAACTGTGTTGGTTATGCAAAACTGCGGAATGGGTAATTAAGGGATTATCTATCTTTTAAAACAATAGCAATTCTATGGTAGACTGTCCCTTTAACCCTCTAACTACTGTTATCCACTAAACCCTCTAACTACTGTTATCCACTAAACCCTCTAACTACAGTCATCCACTAAACCATCTAACTTTTATTATCCACTAAAACATCTAACTAATGTTATCCACTAAACCCTCTAACTACTGTTATCCACGTGACTAAACCCTCTAATTACTATTATCCTCTAAAGCCTAACTACTGTTATCCACTAAACCCTCTAACTACGATTATCCTCTAAAGCCTAACTGCTATTATCCACTAAACCATCTAACTTCTCTTATTAACTAAACCATCTAACTACTATTATCCACTAAATACTCTAACTACTGTTATCCACTAAACCATCTCACTGCTATTATCCACTAAACCCTCTAACTATTGTTATCCACTGAAACCTCTAACTACTGTTCGCCACTATACCCTCTAACTACTGTTATCCACTAAACCCTCTAACTACTATAATCCACTAAACCCTCTAACTACTGTTATCCACTAAAACATCTAACTACTATTATACTCTAAAGCCTAACTACTATTATCCACTAAACCCTCTAACTACTGTTATCCACTTAATCATCTAACTACTGTTATCGACTAAACCCTCTAACTACTGTAATCCACTAAACCCTCTAACTACTATTATCCACTAAGTACTCTAACTACTGTTATCCACTAAACCATCTAACTTATATTATCCACTAAACCATCTAACTGCTATTATCCACTAAACCATCTAACTTCTCTTATTAACTAAACCATCTAACTACTATTATTCACTAAATACCCTAACTACTGTTATCCACTAAACCCTCTAACTACTGTTATCCACTAAACCCTCTAACTACAGTCATCCACTAAACCATCAAACTTTTATTATCCACTAAACCATCTAACTACAGTTATCCACTAAACCCTCTAACTACTGTTATCCACTAAACTCTCTAATTAATATTATCCTCTAAAGCCTAACTACTGTTATCCACTAAACCCTCTAACTATGATTATCCTCTAAAGCCTAACTACTATTATCCACTAAACCCTCTAACTACTGTTATCCACTTAACCATCTAACTACTGTTATCGACTAAACCCTCTAACTACTGTAATCCACTAAGTACTCTAACTACTGTTATCCACTAAACCATCTAACTTCTATTATCCACTAAACCATCTAACTGCTATTATCCACTAAACCATCTAACTTCTCTTATTAACTAAACCATCTAACTACTATTATTCACTAAATACTCTAACTACTGTTATCCACTAAACCCTCTAACTACTGTTATCCACTAAACCCTCTAACTACAGTCATCCACTAAACCATCTAACTTTTATTATCCACTAAACCATCTAACTACTGTTATCCACTAAACTCTCTAACTACTGTTATCCACTAAACCCTCTAATTACTATTATCCTCTAAAGCCTAACTACTGTTATCCACTAAACCCTCTAACTACTATTATCCTCTAAAGCCTAACTACTATTATCTACTAAACCCTCTAACTACTGTTATCCACTTAACCATCTAACTACTGTTATCGACTAAACCCTCTAACTACTGTAATCCACTAAACCCTCTAACTACTATTATCCACTAAGTACTCTAACTACTGTTATCCACTAAACCATCTAACTTCTATTATCCACTAAACCATCTAACTGCTATTATCCACTAAACCATCTAACTTCTCTTATTAACTAAACCATCTAACTACTATTATCCACTAAATACTCTAACTACTGTTATCCACCAAACCATCTAACTGCTATTATCCACTAAACCCTCTAACTATTGTTATCCACTGAAACCTCTAACTACTGTTCGCCACTATACCCTCTAACTACTGTTATCCACTAAACCCTCTAACTATTATTATCCACTAAACCATCTAACTACTGTTATCCACTAAATGTGCTAACTACTGTTATCCACTAAACCCTCTAACTACTGTAATCCACTAAACCCTCTAACTACTGTTATCCACTAAAACATCTAACTACTATTATACTCTAAAGCCTAACTACTATTATCCACTAAACCCTCTAACTACTGTTATCCACTTAACCATCTAACTACTGTTATCCACTAAACCCTCTAACTACTCTAATCCACTAAACCCTCTAACTACTATTATCCACTAAACCCTCTAACTACTGTTATCCACTAAACCCTCTAACTACTTTTACCAACTAAACCCTCTTACGACTATTATCCTCTAAAGCCTAACTACTATTATCCACTAAACCCTCTAACTACTGTTATCCACTTAACCATTTAACTACTGTTATCCACTACACCCTCTAACTACTCAGTGGCATCACTAGGGTTGGTGTCACCCGGTGCGGTATGTTATGGTGTCACCCCCCCCTCCCCCCAGAAAGCAGACACACAAACACAAACACACAGGCACACACACATACAAACACTCAGACACACTCAGACACACTTAAAAACACACTCGGATGCACACACAAACACTCGGAAACACACTCAGACACACGCACAAAAACACTCAGGCACACACACAAACACTCAGACACACACACACAAAAAACACTCACACACACACACATACAAAATATGTAAACTGCACTGCATTAATTATAAAGATCATGCCTAGAGATGCTCCCTGGCTCAGCAGAGCATTAAATGAAAGATAAACAGAGCACTCTATAAGGAAAAGACTTAGGCGTGCAAACTATTAAAATTCTGCTCTCTGACTCTGTTCCAAGTCTGTCAGTGCACAGCCCCGGGCCGCGTGTCTACTGCTTCTTATGGCCAAGCAACTCTGCTCTCTGCCCACCCCCAGACCCCCGCCTGCCCTCCCCTCCTACCTGTTCAGTGTGAACTTAGTGTACCGTAATCAGACTGGTCTGGTGGGCATCATACGTGGCTCCTTACCTTTAGAGACAGTGTCAGACAGTCATGTGGTCAGGTGCCAGGCATCCCCCTCATGATTTCCCAGTTCCCGATTAGAGAGACAGCACAGCAGTGAGTGACTCAACTGCTTCACACGCCACTGAGCAGTGAGCACAGATAGGCAGGCAGGTTTAGGCTAGCAGCGCAACTTTGCAAGCCCCACAGCACACCCATAACATTCATAGTGAAATTGGGCAGAAGAGGAGCAAAGTATAAACAAGCAAAAGCAGCCGGGAAAACTATTTGTGGAAATTGCAGCGCTGGATCAAAAAAAGTGTCTACAACTTCCCCAGTCCCACTAATGTTCACAAATGCTGGCCTCTCTAATAAAAAAAAATATGCATCTCTACATTGTATTTCTTTGAATTTCAATAAAATAAAAAATAAAAAATTTTTTTTGATTGTGTCATCCCCTGGAGGGTGTCACCCAGGTGTGGCCCGCACCCCCCTAGTGACGCCACTGTAACTATTGTTATCCACTAAACCCTCTAACTACTGTAATCCACTAAACCCTCTAGCTACTATTATCCACTAAACCCTCTAACTACTGTTATCCACTATACCATCTAATTGCTATTATCCACTAAACCCTCTAACTACTATAATCCACTAAATCCTCTAAATACAGTTATCCACTTAACCATCTAACTACTTTTATCCACTAAACCCTCTAACTACTATTATCCACTAAATCCTCTAAATACTGTTATCTACTTAACCATCTAACTACTTTTATCCACTAAACCCTCTAATTAGTATTATCCACTAAACCCTCTAACTACTATTATCCACTAAATCCTCTAAATACTGTTATCTACTTAACCATCTAACTACTTTTATCCACTAAACCCTCTAATTAGCATTATCCACTAAACCCTCTAACTCAGAGCTTTCCAAACTTTTCATGTTGGTGACACACTTTTTAGACCTAAATCATTTCGCGACACAGTAATTAATTTAGTTGTACTATCAAAAAGGAGGTTAAACTAACTTGTTTTAAGAGATACAGACACATACATAAATTATATAATAATTAAATGTATTTACAAGTAACAGTATGTATGTGCAAGAATTAAAAAAAAAAAGTTTAATAACACCAATAGCTACTTACTATTTTAATGGGGTGTATGAGGTTGATGGGATGAACACAATTTCTGAATATTTGGTAGAATGTTAGATAAAAACACTCGCATTTCATCATCAAGCATTTTTAAGCTTCCACTTCCTATCCATGTATCAAGAGCAGGAGCAGCAATGCACTACCGGGAGCTAGCTGCAATAAAACCCCACTGTGACTTCTGACTTAAGCTCAGCGTTTAAGCTGCCACCCTCAGAGCTCCGTGAGTCTGATTGACTACTGTCTGTGCTGCAAACACACTGCTGTCCCACTCACTGACTACACATGCAGTCATGAGCCAATTAAGGAGACTTCACGTGCAGTCAGGAGCCAATGTCCCGCCAAAGCCGCCAATGGGAATAGTTTCAGTTCCCACTGAGCTGCGCCAATTGGTTAAGATGATCGGTGACCCACTAGTTATCAATCACGTGTCAACCATGTAATATGCGTAGCAGGCAGGCGGAAAGTCAGAAACACAAAAAAATAAAAATTTAAAAAAATTTGTGCTGAAGCAGGGACACACCTACACACTGCTGCCGACACACTAGTGTGTCCCGACACACAGTTTGGAAAGCACTGCTCTAACTACTATTATCCACTAAACCATCTAACTTCTATTATCCACTAAACCCTATAACTACTGTTATCCACTAAAACCTCTAACCTCAATTATTCACTAAATCATCTAACTACTACTATCCACTAAACCCTCTAACTACTGTTATCCACTAAACCCTCTAACTAACTACTATTATCCACTAAATCATCTCACTACGGTTATCAACTAAACCATCTAACTACTCTTATCCACTAAACCCTCTAACTAATATTATCTACTAAACCATCTAACTACTATTATTCACTAAACCATCTAACTTCAATTTTCCACTAAACCCTCTAACTACTGTTATCCATTAAACCCTCTAACTACTGTTATCCATTAAACCCTCTAACTACTGTTATCCATTAAACAATCTAACTTCTATTATCCACTAAACCATCTAACTACTGTTATGGAATAAACCCGCTAACTATTGTTGTCCACTAAACCATCTAACTGCTATTATCCACTAAACCATCTAACTACTGTTATCCACTAAACCATCTAACTACTATTATCCACTAAACCATCTAACTACTGTTATCCACTAAACCATCTAACTACTATTATCTACTAAACCCTCTAACTACTATTATCCACTAAACCATCTAACTACTGTTATCCACTAAACCATCTAACTTATATTATCCACTAAGCCCTCTATCTACTATTATCCACTAAATACTCTAACTTCCATTATACACTTAAACCTCTAACTGCTCTTATCCACTGAACCCTCTAACTACTGTTATCCACTAAGCCATCTAACTGCTATTATCCACTAAACCATCTAACTGCTATTATCCACTGAACCCTCTAACTACTATTATCCATTAAACCATCTAACTACTGTTATCCACTAAGCCATCTAACTACTATTATCCTTTAAACCCTCTAACTACTATTATCTACTAAACCCTCTAGCTACTATTATCCACTAAACCATCTAACTGCTGTTATCCACTAAACCATCTAACTACTGTTATCCACTAAACCCTCTAACTATTGTTATCCACTAAACCATCTAACTGCTGTTATCCACTAAACCCTCTAACTACTATTGTCTACTAAACCATCTAACTACTATTATCCACTAAACCCTCTAGCTACTGTTATCCACTAAACCCTCTAACTACTGTTATCCACTAAACCATCTAACTACTGTTATCCACTAAACCCTCTAACTACTGTTATCCACTAAACCATCTAACTACTGTTATCTTATAAGCCTTCTATTATCTACGTAATCCTCCTAATTGCTATTATACACTACCCCCCAACTGATATTATCCACTGAACCATCTAACTACTATTATTCACTGAGCCCCTCAACTGCTATTATCCACTAAATCATCTTACCTTCCTCAATCCCACTACTAAAAATAGTTTACTATCACCCCCCCCATCTAACTGCTGTTATCCACTAAACCATCTAACTACTGTTATCCACTAAACCCTCTAACTATTATTATACACTAAACCATTTAACTGCTGTTATCCACTAAACCCTCTAACTAATATTGTCTACTAAACCATCTAACTACTATTATCTACTAAACCCTCAAACTTCTGTTTTCCACAAAAAACCCTCTAACTACTGTTATCCACTAAGACCTCTAACTACTGTTATCCACTAAACTCTCTAACTACTATTATCCACTAAACCATCTAACTGCTATTATCCACTAAACCCTCTAACTGCTGTTATCCACTAAACCATCTAACTACTATTATCCACTAAACCATCTAACTACTATTATCCACTAAACCCTCTAACTACTGTTATCCACTAAGCCCTCTATCTACTATTATCCACTAAATCCTCTAACTTCTATTATCCACTAAACCCTCTAACTACTCGTATCCCCTAATCCCTCTAACTAATGTTATCCACTAAACTCTCTAACTACTATTATCCACTAAATCATCTAACTGCTATTATCCACTAAACCATCTAACTGCTATTATCCACTAAACAATCTAACTGCTATTATCCACTATACCCTCTAACTGCTGTTTTCCACTAAACCATCTAACTACTATTATCCACTAAACCATCTAACTACTATTATCCACTAAACCCCCTAACTACTATTATCCACTAAACCATCTAACTACTGTTATCCACTAACTAAGCCATCTAACTACTATTATCCTTTAAACTCTCTAACTACTATTATCTACTATACCATCTAACTATTATTATCCACTAAACCATCTAACTACTGTTATCCACTAAACCCTCTAACTACTATTGTCTACTAAACCATCTAATTACTATTATCCACTAAACCTTCTAGCTACTATTATCCACTAAACCTTCTAGCTACTGTTATCCACTAAACCCTCTAACTACTGTTATCCACTAAACCATCTAACTACTGTTATCCACTAAACCCTCTAACTACTGTTATCTACTAAACCATCTAACTACTGTTATCTTATAAACCATCTATTATCTACTTAATCCTCCTAATTGCTATTATCCACTACCCCCCCCAACTGATATTATCCACTGGACCATCTAACTACTATTATTCACTGAGCCCCTCAACTTCTATTAGCCACTAATTCCCCTTACCTTCCTCAACCCCACTGCTAAAAAAAGTTTACTATCACCCCCCATCTAACTGCTGTTGTCCACTAAACCATCTAACTACTGTTATCCACTAAACCCTCTAACTATTGTTATCCACTAAACCATCTAACTGCTGTTATCCACTAAACCCTCTAACTATTGTTGTCTACTAAACCATCTAACTTCTATTATCTACTAAACCCTGTAACTTCTGTCATCCACTAAACCATCTAACTACTATTATCCACTAAACCATCTAACTACTATTATCCACTAAACCCTCTAACTACTATTATCCACTAAACCCTCTATCTACTATTATCCACTAAACCCTCTAACTACTATTATCCACATCTAACTACTGTTATCCACTAAGCCATCTAACAACTATTATCCACTAAACCCTCTAACTACTATTATCTACTAAACCATCTAACTACTATTATCCACTAAACCATCTAACTACTGTATCCACTAAACCCTCAAACTATTGTTATCCACTAAACCATCTAACTGATGTTATCCACTAAACCCTCTAACTACTATTGTCTACTAAACCATCTAACTACTATTATCCACTAAACCCTCTAGCTACTGTTATCCACTAAACCCTCTAACTACTGTTATCCACTAAACCATCTAACTACTGTTATCCACTAAACCATCTAACTACTGTTATCCACTAAACCCTCTAACTACTGTTATCCACTAAACCATCTAACTACTGTTATCTGATAAACCATCTATAATCTACTTAATCCTTTTAATTGCTATTATCCACTATCGCCCCAACTGATATTATCCACTGAACCATCTAACTACTATTATTCACTGAGCCCCTCAACTGCTATTATCCACTAAATACCCTTACCTTCCTTAACCCCACTGCTAAAAAAGTTTACTATCACCCCCCCCATCTAACTGCTGTTATCCACTAAACCATCTAACTACTGTTATTCACTAAACCCTCTAACTATTGTTATCTACTAAACAATCTAATTGCTGTTATCCACTAAACCCTCTAACTACTATTGTGTACTAAACCATCTAACTACTATTATCCACTAAACCCTCTAGCTACTGTTATCCACTAAACCCTCTAACTACTGTTATCCACTAAACCCTCTAACTACTGTTATCCACTAAACCCTCTAACTACTGTTATCCACTAAACCCTCTAACTACTGTTATCTTATAAACCATCTATTATCTACTTAATCCTCCTAATTGCTATTATCCACTACCCCCTCAACTGATATTATCCACTGAACCATCTAACTACTATTATGCACTGAGCCCCTCAATTTCTATTAGCCGCTAAATCCCCTTACCTTCCTCAACCCCACTGCTAATAAAAGTTTCTTTCATGTAATTAGCAAGAGTCCATGAGCTAGTGAAGTATGGGATATACATTCCTACCAGGAGGGGCAAAGTTTCCCAAACCTTAAAATGCCTATAAATACACCCCTCACCACACCCACAATTCAGTTTTTACAAACTTTGCCTCCCATGGAGGTGGTGAAGTAAGTTTGTGCTCGATTCTACGTTGATATGCGCTTCACAGCAGGTTGGAGCCCGGTTTTCCTCTCAGCGTGCAGTGAATCTCAGAGGGATGTGAAGAGAGTATTGCCTATTTGAATTCAATGATCTCCTTCTGCGGGGTCTATTTCATAGGTTCTCTGTTATCGGTCGTAGAGATTCATCTCTTACCTCCCTTTTCAGATCGACGATATACTCTTATATATACCATTTCCTCTACTGATTCTCGTTTCAGTACTGGTTTGGCTTTCTACTACATGTAGAGGAGTGTCCGGGGGTAAGTAAGTCTTATTTTGTGACACTCTAAGCTATGGTTGGGCACTTTTATATAAAGTTCTAAATATTTGTGTTTAAACATTTATTTGCCTTGATTCAGGATGTTCAACGTTCCTTATTTCAGACAGTCAGTTTCATATTTGGGATAATGCATATGAATAATTCTATTTTTTCTTACCTTAAAATTTGACTTTTTTCCTGTGGGCTGTTAGGCTCGCGGGGGCTGAAAATGCTTCATATTATTGCGTCATTCTTGGCGCGGACTTTCTTGGCGCAAAAATTTTCTTTTCATTTCCGGCATCATACGTGTCGCCGGAAGTTGCGTCATTTTTTTGACGTTTTTGCGCCAAAAAATGTCGGCGTTACCGGATGTGGCGTCATTTTTGGCGCCAAAAGCATTTAGGCACCAAATAATGTGGGCGGCTTTTTTGGCGCTAAAAGATTTGAGCGTCATTGTTGTCTCTACAATATTTAAGTCTCATTGTTTATTGCTTCTGGTTGCTAGAAGCTTGTTCATTGGCATTTTTTCCCATTCCTGAAACTGTCATTTAAGGAATTTGATCAATTTTTCTTTATATGTTGTTTTTTCTATTACATATTGCAAGATGTCTCAGATTGACCCTGAATCAGAAGCCACTTCTGGAAAAACGCTTAACTGAGTTTCAGTTCTACCAAAGCTAAGTTCATTTATTTTAAATGTTATAAATGTTTATCTTTAGCTATGGTTTGTAATAAGTTATTATGATATACTTTTACATGCAGAATCCATTAGTATTTATGCTTTATATATTGCCATTCTTACATCTTATGTACAAGAAATATTTAGAAATATTTTTCTGATTCTATTTTAAAGGCTTTGTCTGACTTCGTGCCTTTTAATAAAAATTTTTAGGTCTTTTTCACTTCTTTTTTAATTATTGAAGTTTCAAATGACCAACAACATACTGATTTATCCTTCTCTGATGATGTTTTTTCTCTTTCAGGATTTTCTTCATCAGATATTGACACTAACAAATCTACTTTTTTATTATTTTTTTATTAAAGTACATTTGTTCTTTGTTGAAAAGGTGTTGATTATTTTGGATATTAAGGTAACTAGTTCTTTAAGACTAGCTGACACTATTTCTGCCTATTTATTCTTCTGTGTTTTCAGAGGTTTTCTTTCCAATTCCCCATACTAGGGAATGGAATAGGCTGAGAATTTTCTTTTATTCCTTCTTCAAAGGTTTTAAACTATAATCTTTGCCAGCAGTTAAATTCAATTTGGAGGGTTCTCCAATTTTTTTTGGGCTATCTCTACTCCTACTAATTATGCTATTGTTTCTATAGCAAAATAGTATTTATTTTCCTTTAGATAGTTGTATCTTATTTATGGAAAATTATTTAGTTTCAGGTACTTTTCTTGGTCCTGTGATTTATTTGGATTTTACAATTGCTTCATTTTTGTTCTGTTTACTTTAAGATCAAGTATCAGATTATGATTTATTTTAGCATTGTTAAGGGACAACATTTACTAGACTAGGTGCTGTTGCATTTGTCTTGTTATTTTGCATTTATTGATTATGCAAGTCCACTGTATTGACTGTTCCTTTAAACTGAACTATCATGCTAATAATTTCATTTGTGTCTTCATTTTATTGAATATTTTCGCAAATGAGGGTTAATCTATGTCTTTAGCTATTTTAGCTAGAAGAATTTTGTGATTTTTATAAAATCCATATTTCTTTTGTTCTAAGATAATCAATTATTTGTTTTATAATTGGATTCAATTCTTAACTGATACTCTGGGCTTCAAGATTGAGTTCTAAGACTAAAACTTCAAGCTTATACTAGTTTGGTTGTTCTTATTAAGGAACGAATTCCTGAATTCTTTCCCAAGTAACATGTTTATAATTGGAAATTTTTCAGTTCGAAATCAGCTCCCTAATATTGCGATGTACGTGACGTATTCCAGCTTGGCTGGCAAGGGGCAGGTTAAGACTTTTTTGAAATTTATTTGGTTCTATTCGGTCCAAATTTCTTTGATTTTATTCCAGTAAGGCTAACACTTTCTTTAAGTGTGTTTCGGTCCTATATATTTTGGGTACTAACAGGAGAAAAAAGGCAGGCACTACTCGGGGGTTTAAAAAAACACAAAAAGACTTTTATTTGATAAACATAAGCCCAACAAAAGAAAAATAGGCTTAAAAGTTACCAACAGCAATACAGCAGATAGAATGACACAGAGGGACAGACGGCCTGACGCGTTTCGCGCCCCCTAGTACTGTTGAAGCATGGCTTGGCACCCATGGGGTTCAAGCGCTGCTCAGACCTGGAATCTTCTGGGGTATTTCTTCCAGTTCCATTTTTGGGAACTAGGTTTTGGAGTTTTATTCAAACTATTCTGCCTTTTGGTCAGTGATAGCATTATTTGTTTTCATTAGATACAATAAATGCATATTTTCATTTTTCTGTTTTCATTCAGATTATTTTCTGAGGATGCGGAATCTCATATGATTCACTTGCTCTTCAGGACATAGAGGATCTTTTTTTCAAAAGCTCTTGATGCCTCACACAAGGGTCACCTTTTTTAGGTTTCCAGATATTTGTGTCTCTGTCTTTGTCTCTATCAGACAAGGGACAATTTTTATCGTGTTCCGTTTGTCGGTACCTTTAGTCTCTATTATTTCTTTCAGTTGCTATATATGCATAGAAGTTTTAGGTCTTATGGCCACAGCATTGGATTTAATTCCCTTTGCTCATTTTCAATAGAAAGAACCTTTTCAGTCTTTTATGCTGAATTATGGTGCAGGGATTCTAGGATTTCGCATTTTAAATCTTCGAATCCTAATATTTATCTCTCTTGATTTGGTGGTTAAGATCACCATCATTTAGTTCTACAGGTCTCTTCGTTTCTTTCAACCTGGACTGTAATCTCAACAGATGCGAGTCTTTCGGGTTGGGGAGCTGTATGGGGATCTCTGACAGCGCAGGGGGTTTGGGAATTTCAGGAGGCGAGATTACCATTTGATATTTTAGAAATCCATGCTTTCTCAGAGTTTTTTCAGTTTGTTTCTTTTTGAAGAAGAGACGTTTAATGTTTTTCAAACAATATCACTACTATGGTGTATGTCAATCATCAGAGTAGGACTATCAGTCCTTAGGTTGTGACAGAAGTGTCTCGGATATTAGCTTGGGCTAAATCCAGCTCCTATCTAAATTCTGTGGTTTTTATCCCAGGTATAGATATTTGGGAAGCGGATTATCTCTGTTAATCAAGCTTTTCTTCCGGGAGAATGGTCTCTCTTACCCAGATATGTTTTTCATCTCATCTGAATAGAGAACTTCCCAGGGGCCTATTAAGGTCCGGGAATCTTCAGGCAGAAGTAGTGTATGCATTGACATTTCTTTGGAATTATCTTTTTGCCTATTTCTTTCCGCCTCTAGTTCTTCTTCCAAAATTCTTATGGAGTATTTGTTTGTTATGCTGGTAGCTCCAGCATGGCCTCTCAGGTTTTGGTATACAAATCTCATTCGGATGGCCAGTTGCCAACGTTGGACACCTCCGTTTAAACCAGACCTTTTCTTTCTCAAGGCCATTTTTTCCATCAGGATCTCAAATCCTTAAATTTGAAGGGATGGAGATTGAACGCTTGGTTTTTAGTCATAGAGGTTTTTCTGACTCATTAATTAATACTATGTTTCAGGCTCATAAATCTGTCTCTAGAAAGATTTATATTAAGTATGGAGGACCTACATTTCTTGGCATTCTTTTAAAATTCATAGAATTTTATTATTTTTTCAGGTTGGTTTGGGTAAGGTTTTGTCTTCAGTTCTTTGTTAGGACAAATCTCTACTCTTTCTGTTCTTTTTTCACAGAAAGATTGCTAATCATCCTGATATTCATTGTGTTGTACAGGCTTTGGTCCATATCAAGCATGTCATTAATTCAATCTCTCCTCTTTGGAGTCTCAATTTGGTGCTGAGGGCTTTACAGGCTCCTCCGTTTGAAACTATGCATTTTCTGAACATTAAATTACTTTCTTGGAAAAGTATTGTTCCTTTTGGTTATTTCTTCTACTAGAAGAGTTTTTGAGTTATCTGCTCTTTTTTGTGAATATCCTTTTCTGATTTTTCATCAGGATAAGGGAGTGTTACTTCCTGATATTCATCATTTTTTTCTGGTTTTGATTGGTATCAAACCTGTCATTAAGCCAATTTCTCCTACTTGGAGTCTTAATTGGGTTCTGAAGGTTTTTCAGGCTCTTCTATTTTGAGCATATGCTTGCTCTGGACATTCATTACTTTCATGGAAAGTATTGTTCTTTTTGGACATCTCTTCAGTTAGAACAGTTTTTGAATTATCTGTTTTTTCTTGTGAATCTCCTTGTTCTGATTTTTCATCAGGATAAGGTGTTTTTTTTGCTGTCCTCATTTCAATTTTCACCTAAGTTGTGAATTCTAACAACATTAATGGAGGAATTATTGTCTTTTCCTTGTGTCCTAATCCTAAGAATTCTTTGGTAAGATTCTTACATTCTTTAGGATGTGGTAAGAGTTTTGAAATATTATGTTGAAACTACTCAGATTTCAGACAGACTTCTAGTCTATTTGTTATCTTTTCTGGTTTTAGGAAAGTCAGAAGGCTTCTGCCATTTCTTTAGCATCTTGGTTAAGCTTTTGATTCATTATGCTTAGTTGGAGTCGGATTATTCCCCGTCTCAGAGGATTACGGCTCATTCTACTAGGTCAGTTTCTACTTCCTGGGCTTTTTAAGAATGAACCTTCTGTTGATCAAATTTGCAAAGCAATGACTTGGTCTTCTTTGCATACTTTTACTAAATTCTACCATTTTGATGTTTTCTCTTCTTTAAAAGCAGTTTTTTGGTAGAATAGTCCTTCAGGCAGCTGTTTCAGTTTGATTCTTCTGCTTATAATTATTAAAATTGAAACTTTTGATTTGGGTAGTGGATTTTTTTTTCAGCGGAATTGGCTGTCTTTATTTTATCCCTCCCTCTCTAGTGACTCTTGCGTGGAAGTTCCACATCTTGGGTATTTATATCCCATACGTCACTAGCTCATGGACTCTTGCTAATTACATGAAAGAAAACATAATTTATGTAAGAACTTACCTGATAAATTCATTTCTTTCATATTAGCAAGAGTCCACGAGGCCCACCCTTTTTTGTGGTGGTTATGATTTTTTTGTATAAAGCACAATTATTCCAATTCCTTATTTTTTTGATGCTTTCGCTCTTTTCTTATCACCCCACTTCTTGGCTATTCGTTAAACTGAATTGTAGGTGTGGTGAGGGGTGTATTTATAGGCATTTTAAGGTTTGGGAAACTTTGCCCCTCCTGGTAGGAATGTATATCCCATACGTCACTAGCTCATGGACTCTTGCTAATATGAAAGAAATGAATTTATCAGGTAAGTTCTTACATAAATTATGTTTTACTATCACCCTCCCCCCCCCCCACAACCACCACTATCCCGTTAATAACTCCCAAATAAACAGATAGGATACACAATTTTTTTTTTCTTTCATGATTCAGATAGAACAATGCTATTTTTAGTAACTTTCTAATTTACTCCAATTATCAATTTTTCTTAATTCTCTTGGTATCTTTATTTGAAAAGGCAGGAATGTGGGCTTAGGAGCTGGCCCATTTTTTGTTTAGAACCCTGGGTAGCGCTTGCTGATTGGTGACTATATTTAGACAGCAATCAGCAAGAGCTACACAGGTGCTGAACTAAAAATGGGCCGGCTCCTAAGCTTTTCAAGTATAGATACGAAGAGAACAAAGAAAAATTGATAATAGGAGTAAATCAGAAAGTTGCTTAAAATTGCGTGCTCTATCTGAATGATGAAAGAAAAAAAAATTGGGGTTCATATCCATTTAAGTCTCTAACTGCCATAACTCTACCCCAATAACCCCTGACACTAAACCACTAACTACCAATTTATCACTAAGTCCACCAGACTCCCAGCACAGCTAACCTCCTAGCTACACCAGCCTCCACCATTAGAAAATAATTTGATAGTAATACCACAATCCATACCACTAATCTCCCACACTAAACACTTTTACTAACTTAACCCATAACATAAGTAAACCCTATCACTATAAAATTATATATATTTACTGTATGTATATATATATATATATATATATATATATATATATATATATATATATATATATATATATCTGTATATAGAATTATTATAAAATTACAACATAATATATATATATATATATATATATATATATATATATATATATATATATATATATATATATATATATATATATATATATATATATATATATATACTGTATATAGTGATTATAAAGTTAGGATTCTTTGTCTGTCTTCTTCCTCTGATGAACAGATGGCATTGAGATTGTTGGCTTAGTCCTCCATCATGCTATATTCAGTATAAAAATGACTCATTAAATAATATGGAGTGATGACAAGATAGTGTTAAGTTTCACTGATAGAACATTTATTCAGAGGAATGGCAAGAAAGCAAATAACTGGATGATCTTAAAGGGACACTAAACCCACATTTTTTCTTTCATGATTCAGATAGAGCATGCAATTTTAAGCAACTTTCTAATTTACTCCTATTATCAATTTATCTTCATTCTCTTGCTATCTTTATTTGAAAATCATGAATGTAAATCTTAGCAGCCAGCCCATTTTTGGTTCAGCACCATGGATAGCGCTTGCTTATTGAAGTCAGACATTTACCCACCAATAAACAAGCATAACCCAGCTTCTCAACCAAAAATGGGCCGGTTCCTATGCATCACATTCCTGCTTTTTAAATAAAGATAGCAAGAGAACAAAGAAAAATTGATAATAGGAGTAAATTAGAAAGTTGCTTAAAAATTCATGCGCTATCTGAATCATTAAAGAAAAAAAAATAATACTGTTAGCTACATCCAGAAACCTAATTAGATTAGATATTAGTATCCCATATAAATATTGTTTAAGTATTTAAACTATTGTTGGGGTGTAATAATTATAGTGCAATAATAGAACGATCTATTGCTCTAGAATAGTTTATTATTGCACTACTGAGTGCCTCTAAGTATGTGTTTAACTCCTTCAACTCAATTAAACGTGTAGTTAAAGTCCTCTTCCACATATGAGCAGGACACGGCCTGTGATTGGTAGTTACACACATATGCCACTCCTAATTGGCTTACCGACTGTTAAGCTTAGGGCTAGATTTATTAAAGCTGAGGTGGCGAAGAGGTTAGGGAAGCGGCGGTCTGGTGACCACTGCTTGATAAATGACGGTGAGCAAGTTCTTGTGAGAACTTGCAGCCGTAGGGCTTTAATAAATCTAGCCCTTAGGAACTCAGGAGTGGACTTCAACTATGTGTTTACATTATTTGTGGGTCAAACAGAAATATAACTGATTTTTTAAATGTTGTAAAATAGTAAAAAAACCCTCCTAATAATTAAAATAAAATACAATAAAAAGATGTTAGTCTTACAACAGAATTATATAGAATTAATCAAGTACATTTTGTTAAGTTATTGAGTAAAATAGTTTACCTTTTTTGTGACAGAAAATCTTTTTTGCTATATCTGGACTTACCCATACCGGCCCCATTCTTATTGTTTCTGCAGAGGAAATACCAACTAATCTTTTTTTTTTTTTTCTTCAGAGAAACATAAATTATTCTCCTGTAACGTGATAAAGAGATAACACAAGAGAGCATAAAAGCTGCATAAAAGTGCTGTATTAACAAAATGTTTATATAAGGTGGTGGTGCTGTATATATTTTTAACATGTTTGCTTTCTTTGATATACTTTCCTGATTTCACATCAGCTAATAGTATGCATTTATACTGAAAACCTTTGAAGAAGTAATAAAGTAATATTTACATATGGAATATAACTAAGTACAATTATTAAAACATTTTAATATTTATCATTCTCTTTCCAGAACAGTTTTTTCTAATCCTTTTTCTTAAATAAATGTTCATTTGTTAGATTCTCCTATTACATCTGAGATCCTTTTAAAGGGATGTGTTTGGTGATGCATTTCAGTGAATTCATTAGAGTTCCTTTATATTACTGCATTATAGAGTGTTGTTTAAAATATACAATTTGTTTCTACATAATTTAAATGAATCTCACCCTATAGCTGTTGCCTCTAGCTGGTGCCAGCACTGGGGCATTTTGCTAAAGTAGAATGCAGGTTGTGCACCCTCACAAAGGTAGCAATTAACTTCAATTTAAGGACACTTAAAGGGACGTAAAACCCCAACATTTTCTTTCATGATTCAGATACAGCTTGCAATTTTAAACAACTTTCAAATTTACTTCTATTGTCAAATTTTCTTTGTTCTCTTGGTATCTTTTATTAAAAAGCAGGTACGTAAGCTCAGGAGCGTGCACGTACCTGGAGCACTATATGGCAGCAGTTTTACAAGAATGTTATTCAAGAGCACTTGATGGCAGCACTATTCCTTGCCATGTAGTGCGTCAGACACCTAAATAGTTATCTCTTCAATAAAGAATACCACGGGAATAAAGCAAATTTGATAACAGAAGTAAATTGGTAACTTTTTAAAAATTGTATGATCTGTCTGAATCACAAAACAAAACATTTTGGTTTCCTATCCCTTTAATGATAAAAAGAAGGTAGCGAGATGGACTAAAGACCTGGGCATGTGTATATTTTAAGACACCCTGTTGTGTCTGCAAAGCAACCAAATATGATGCCTTAGGCATGGTGCACCACTTCCACATCGCTGAGGCAGCATTTTTTTTAAATCCAAACCACAGGGTACACTAACAGGCCAGGGTTTCAGAATTACCTTGAGTGAGAGCAGGTAATAATGATGGTTACAAATACAAAGAGAAAGAGATGCGCTCTACTAGGAACAAACAACAGCTCAGTAGCTTGTGCTATGACACATTACTACTGAGGAGCAGTCTCTTTTAGCCCAATTGTGCTTTTTACAGAGGAGAACATTCCTGAAGTATAACCATGGTTACTGCTCAGTTGATTATTTCCATTAAGGCACAGGTGCCACAGTCTGTCTTCTCAATTCAATTCCATTGTGTCTCTCTCAAAATGTAATTTAATTCTGATGAATTAAACACATTATCAATCATTTAAAGGACCAGTGTAGTCAAAAATCAAATCACAATATTTTAATAATGAATAGTGTATAAGAATAATCGCATGTATTAAATATTTTGCAGCTAAAATTCTTATAAATAAGAGTAAAGTTTCCTGCTTTTGCATTCCTGAAATCAGTTTTTTAGTATGTACGTAATTTCCACTTCCCACACAGCTAGTCAGATATACGATCAGCCGACATTGGCCTAGATTAGAAGTGGAGCGCTATTGATAGTGAAGGGTGTGCTATCATTATTGTGGGCCCATGCTCAGAAAAGAGCACAATCTGGTATTACAAGTCCATGGTAAAACAGAATTACCAGAGAATATTTAGCATGGCCAACACCTCTTTTATTGGATATCATGGACATGCTTAACATTACTCATATTGCAAGTTGTGAGTTATTATAGAAATAATAGTATAAAAAGAGTTTTAATATATGGTATATGACAAGGTCTTTAACTGGAAAGGGCTCAAATGTGTGTGTATGTGTGTGTGTATATATATATATATATATATATATATATATATATATATGAGTGTGTATATACTTGTATGTGAGTATGTATATATGTGTTTATATGTGTAGCCTTGTTGTTTGCAGACGCAAGCTAAGATTGGCTCCTCCAAATAAGGCAACTGGTGGCTGGAGTTTGGCTGTTGAAAAACAATTGAAGTAAACAAGAGGTTATTTATTTATTTGTTTTTAAATGTTTATACATGTAGGATGATATGTTATTTTATACCAAGACAACAAAAATGGCTTGTAATTACAAGGTGTTTACTGCCATTAATTATAACTGCTGTTTCATATACATGAGTAGGTATTTTTGTAATGAAGCTGTGTCCTGGCTGTTCTAATGTGTTAGCTGATCTACTCTGTTTCTTGTTACTATAGAAAGAGTAATCAATACTTTGAAAGTAAAGGCCAATGCCCCAAAGCTTTTGGTTGGAGAGTCACTGACATTGACCTGTACAGGAGAGACAACCTACAATGGTCGGAGGGAACTGAAATGGATGCACCGTGGCAAGGTAAGGGAAAACAAGAAAAGCACTATCAAACTGTTAAATAAAACTTTATTCCCCTGACCTTACAATACCTTCTTACTAATGTTTCTCAATTATCATTTATATTGACAGACAGTGGAGGGTTAATCTAATATTCAGTCTGACATCTATGATTAAAACTAAATAAACTCTTTTATTTACACAAAAACTGAGTGATCCAAAAGCTTTTTGTCACTTTAAAAAATGGCATTTTCAAATCTAAGTCCTTCCCTCAGGTACAATGCATAAATAAATACATAATGGTTTGGCACATTAAGCCAATCACAATCTACACAGCATATCTGCATCAGATTTCATGCAAAAATCCTTTCTGCATCAGATTTCATGCAAAAATCCTTTACTTTAGAAGCTGGTCCAAAACCAGCATACATATCTCTTAATGCTACACAATTAAAATCTTTAAGGTTTTTATGATAGCATACCTAGGTAGGCTCAGGAGCGTGGACATGTCTTAATGAAACAGTCTACTCCAGAATTTTTATTATTTAAAAAGATAGATAATCTCTTTATTACCAATTCCCCAGTTTTGCATAACCAGCACAATTATATTAATACACTTTTTATCTCTGTTATTACCTTGTAGCTAAGCTTCAGCAGATTGCCTCCTTATTTCAGTTCTTTTGACAGACATGCATCTTAGCCAATCAGTGCTGACTCACAAATAACTCCACGGGAGTAAGTACAATGTTATCTTTATGGCACACATGAACTAGCGTTGTCTAGTTGTGAAAAACTGCCAAATGCACTGAGATAAGAGGCAGCCTTGAAGGGCTTAGAAATTAGTATATGTGCCTACATAGGTTTAGCTTTCAACAAAGAATACCAAGAGAACAAAGCAAATTTGATGATAAAAGTAAATTGGAAAGTTGTTTAAAATTGCATGCCCTATCTGAATCATTAAAGTTTAATTTTGACTAGTATAACATTGTTTGCTGCAAACACAGGTGCAATATAGTACTCAAGACTCATGCACATTACTGAGCCTATGAGCCTATCTCTGTATGTTGTCCTAGAAAGTTGCTAAATTTCAACAAAAGATAATAAAAAAGGTAAATTTGATAACAGAAGCAAAAAAATGTATGTGCTGTGTAAATCATGAAATTTTCATTTTGACTTGCATGTTTCTTTAAATTATGCTAATCACCACCATGCAAAACTGTTTCTGAAATGTATTAACTGTCTAGTGCAGGGATGGGGAACCTTGGCACTCCTGAGGTTCCCCATCCCTGATGGTGAAAGGGGCAGACTCATTCCTTTCAGATTGAATGTGACTTGCACAATACTTTTGAAATAATGGCTGTTCTATGTTCAGTTGCATAATAATATGTTCCTTTAGTATGTGGAATCCTCGTTGTCTTTGAAAATGGATATCTCGGTGTACAAAGTAACAGCAGTCCTGACAATTCCACACATGGCAATGCAAGACCGTGGTCTTTACACCTGTAGGGATATGGAAAATCATTCACTTGATACAAACATTTCAATAGCAGTATTTGGTAAGTTTCTTCTGTGTATTTATGTTATTACTTATTGTATGCTTGTGAAATAACCCTTATCACCTTTCTCCTAATGGGTTTTTTATGAGGAAATATCAGTAAAACAACATTTGAATGGTGTAACAAATATTCTTATGAGCAGCATATGTTTACCCTTTTCTCTTTCTATAGAATGGACAGTTACAAAATTACTACTTTAAAAAAAAAAATCAGAAATATAGATTTAAAGGGAGATAAAGGTGCAAAATAAAATGCTTCTATGCATTAGAGTATTCATAGTTATATATTGTTTGCATTTAAATATGTGTTTAACCATTGCAAAGCTACAGAGTGGCATTGCATTGCTGATCGCAGTCAATAACAAGTAGCGTATATGTATGGCCACCAGTCATCTGCCATGTTTAGCTCTGAACCAAAGTTCATTGCCACCTGAGTTGACTTTAGTTATGGAATGGTGAAACACATAGGGACCAATCACAATTCTTTGGAAAGGTTTATGAAATGATTTTTCTACAAAAGCTACCATTAACGTCTATAGGGATTTCGTTTATAGATAAATAAGCTTCTCTAAAGGATTGTGATCAACTCCATAGTTGTACTTTTCCTTCTAATATTCCAATTCACTCTATCTATGAGAATCAACATTTAAATGTAGCATTCAAATGTAAATGTTTTGTTGATAGTGGTGCATTAATTATAATTTTTAAACCAATTAATCACGTGTAACATTAAAAACAGCTAGTGTCTGAAGGTTCATCAAAACGTCAACATTTGTTTAGAATAAATAAATGTGTTCAACATTTTATGTTTCCAAAAGATTGCATACAAAAATATCAGTTCAGGCAACATCAATTCCCATGAACAGGCACAGACAGACACAGTCAGTCTCCAAAAATGTACAAAAGAGTATGTCTAGCCTGCAGAGTCTTAAAAATTAACCTTATTAGCTCACATGGGTCAGCATAAAAGTGTCAAAATGTCAAGCCTATACACAGCCCTTAATCATGTCCAGACATGAAACATTGTCATTTTTATGCTGACTCATTTGAGCTAATAGTAATAAAAGTAATTTTTAAAATGTTTTAAAAATGTATGAAAACTCTTACTTATCTACTGCTTGGGAACAGCTTACCTCAAACTGTCCCTTTGATCCCATATTATATCCATCTTTTTCTATAAATACTTTTATAAATATTAATTTTTGTTTAGTAAAAAAAGATTGGGCAAAATATTGGTAAAGTAATTAACAAGTAGTTTAACATCCCGTCTACTAGCAAGGCCTACATTGCACTACACCGCAGTCGTTTCTGTCAACAAATGACAGCCAATAGCAGAGAAATAGCGGGGTGAGGGGGAACTGTTAATGCTAATGCAAAACTGAAAACATTAAAAGCCAGTCTTAATTTTTTCCGCTACAGTATAAATAATCATGCTGTCTTCATAACTTTAAGACCATCATTTTATATTACCTGGAAAATAAAACAAATAATTGTATCGTTCTCTGAAAGAGAGATAAGAATCACTTTTAAAACAGAAAATAGTTTCCTAAAATAGAGTATCACCACCAATGTTTACGTTAAAATGAAGTAGTCTGACTGATATTTAAGTGCAGCTGTGCTGTATTTTCTCTTGAAACACTGTGGTATTGTGACAATAATGTTTTTTTAAAATTGAAGTTTTCTTTTATCACGGTTATTTCCCCATTCATTAAAAATGTTTAAGGCTGAAAATGACAGATTAGATATAGTTTTCTGAGCTGATAACACCAAACTAGTGTTTGAAATATGAGTAAAAAACATGAGTTAAAGGTATTTAAAAAAAAGAGAGAGAGAGAAAAATTATACTAGTCTGTTATATTTCACTTTGACTGGAAATATCTGTAAGAAAAACAACATAGAGTGCCAGAAAACTCAAATACCAGTGATATATTTGAAATGCATTTACAATTCTATTCACATTCCATCCAATATTTTAAAAAAGTCATCTCAAAAATGGGTGATGAGATCGGTTCAAGATGGAAGCTTCCGATCAGCCTAAAGTCACACTATCAGCATATAGCCAAAGATTAAACGACCAATAAACACAGTAGAAATGAATAAATAATCGACAAATGCTTAATAAGACGACAATACAAAAGCACTTCATTTTATTTCAAACGAGTATAGAGTTTTTTCTGACAAAATTCAAAGTGAATTTAATTTGCCACCTCCCATGTGACAGCCATCAGCCAATCACAAAATGCATGTATGTATATTCTGTGAATTCTTGCACATGCACAGTAGGAGCTATTGCCTCAGAATGTGCTTATATATATAAAAAAACATTGTGCACATTTACATACTAGAAGTGAATTGGAAAGTTATTTAAAATTGTGTGCTAAATAATGAAAATTTGATTTTGATCTATTTTGATTTTGAACTGACCTGAGTTAACCACTTGTCTTATGATGCTGACTTGTGATACCTTGATTCTGATTAGCTGTAAAGAACTGGCTTGGTTCCACTGATTTTACTAACTTTCATTCATTTCATGCAGGGTGTTAATCAACTTATATAAAAAACAGCTATTCCCATGTAATAATTGTGTTTAAATTGCCTCTACCTGTATAAATTGTCCTAATAATTGACACATATATTTGTCAACACAACTAGAGATTATGTTTTTTTGTTGACTAAATATTACAAGTGGCAAATCACTATCTTGAGATGTTGTCAGAGGTATGCTTTGTGGATAGCCAGTAAGCTCTACTTGTACAAGGAAAGTAGTTGTATTTTATTCTAGAACAATTGGCTGAACCAACTTTGATCTCCAAGTTAGCTATTATACCTATAATTAAAGAATTTGGTACTCATCCAGTCTAAATTTTGGGAGTTATGGTGTATGAGGTGTGCAATTAATCACTGCATATAATTCTCTGCATTTTTATAATTAATATGTTTACATTTCCAAACTCTTCAATATTAATTAATTGTTAAGTTTCTTATGATTAAATTGCGCACGTTTTATATGGGTGTGATTTAACCTTTGTTTTGTAACTTCTTATTAAAAAATGGTGTTTATTAACATATGAACTAATTGTGCTGAAGACTTAAAGGGACATGAAAACCAAAAATTGTCTTACATGATTCAGATAGAGAATACAATTTTAAACCACTTTCCAATTTACTTCTATTATCTAATTTGTTTCATTATTTAGATATCCCTTGTTTAAGAAATAGCAATGCACATGGGTGAGCCAATCACACGAGGCATCTATGTGAAGCCACCAATCAGCATCTACTGAGCATATCTAGATATGCATTTCAACAGAAGATATCAAGAGAATGAAGCAAATTAGATACTTATAGTAAATTGGAAAGTTGCTTAAAATTGCATGCTCTGTCTAAATCACGAAAGAGAATGCTTGGGTTTCATGTCCCTTTAAGCATTGAAACAAGCAGGAAAAAAAGTTTATTTTAAAATTTGATACAACAAATTATTTATACACGTCACCTTCTTTACACAGTCTAACTTAATACATTTAACACCTTTATGCAAATCTAGAAATTATATTTCTCATTTAAAGTGATGGTAAACTCTCCTCTTTTTAAAAACAGATCTGGAACGTTAGTGATATTTTAGATGGAGTTTCATTCACCAGTTGTAATGAATTTGTGCTATAACTTACTTTTTTAATATAAATATGAAATTCAAATACCCCACACTACACCGCCCACTTCAAAAGTAAATTTTTATGTGAGCTAACGGTTTGACTTGCTCTCCAATCAGCGCTGTAGCTACAACAAATGTGCCATATGGGGATAGCGTTGATTGGACAAAATTTCAAACCATTAGCTCACAGAAAAATTTACTTTGGAAGTGGGCGGTGTAGTGCGGGGTATTTGAATTTCATATTGGTATTAAAAAGTAAGTTACAGCGCATCTTCATTACAAATGATGTTTTAAACTCCATCTAAAATATCACTGACAATCTGTATCAAATTTTAAAAAGGGGAGAGTTTACCATCATTTTAAGGCACAGTGGGAGTAAGACTTTAAACTCTCAGATACATCAACATTATTAACTAAATAAGAGTACAAGAGTACAATATTAAATGTTTGAAATGAAGATGTTACATGTTGTAAAGAATTAGGGAGAAAATGTTATAAGATCAGATAAATTAGGGAGCCTGGAAGACTGTTAAAACGTTTGGGCAAATAAGGAGGAAGATCCATCTGAATGTGAAAATCAAAACCCTTGCAATGAGTTGGGCATCTGTGCTCATTACTATTCATCTAAGTAAATAAGAAAAAGATAGATCCTAGACTTATGTTTGAGCAGGTGTGCACCGTTTTTCACAATATTGAAGGATTCTGCTTTCTCACAAAAAAATGCAATTATGTTTGTTTTTTAGATAAGCCTTTCTTGAACATCATTCCTCCAAACAAGACAGTACATGAGGTAAATGAAAGCCGGAGAGAGTTAAAGCTGTCCACCAGGATTCGCGCTTTTCCTTTGCCATTTGCCACCTGGTGAGTGATTACTTCACGATGTAGAAAAAAGATATTAGACTCTCTATAATAATAACCCATATGATATATTGCAGTATTTGTTTTCTTCAACCATATAGAATGTTTAAGTGTCAGGTAGGAAGGACCTATACAGAGATATATAAGACATTTTTATTTTTTTTAGAAGCCAAAGTTATGTTTTTAGGATCTCAACCTCGATAGCTACTGGTTTTATCCCCCATTTTAGACAAGTGCATTATATGTATGTCTATCTAAAGTGGAAGTGCAGGGAATAGAAATGGAAGGGTTTTGCCTCACATTTTCCTCAGGACCAATGTTTTCTAATTGATTATTCTTCTGGATTAGATACAGGGATTTTTCTTTTAACCAAAGTATTGCGTGCATTATAGCGCCCTCTGTTTACTTTGTATACAGGTGACTGTTGTTTTTTCTAATTGTTACCCTCTTAATAAACATCCTAATTTACGCAGTTTTATTTTGTTTTCTGGAATCATTTATTTTTTAATACATTTTTTTAAAGGTTGTTTCAACGCACACTAAACAACTGGACACATCTTCTGATAAAATGTATTTACTGAGGGGCCACAGCAGAGATGGGTAGCCAGTATTATTTGCAGAGCTGCAGTTGTAGCTGCAGGGGTCCTCAAAGGGTAGCGCTGTAATTGCAAACATTATAGCGTACCCTGAAAATCCCCTCTAAAGACAGAAGAGATTGAATTATGGGGAGAAGAGGGAATATGTTGTGCAGGAGAAAAAATATAAATATTATTTCTTGAGAGAAAATGTGAGGCCAAAGAGAAACAATACAAGGTTATGTGTGACCCCTGCATATGTAGTTGACCAATGAAATGTGCACAAGTGCATCATCTTCTTTCTTATTTTCACAAAGGTTCTGTTCAATTTTATTGCGCTTATCCACTTTAATCATGAAAGATAAGACTACAGAAAAACAAGACATAGGGGTAGGTTTAATAAGCAGCGGATGTTGCTATCTACCCCCGTAGTTTCCGGCTCGCCAGAAACAGAAGTTAAGAAGCAGCAATCGTAAGTCTGCTGATCCTTAACTTGTACGCTGATACGATCAGGATGATTGACACCCCCAACTAGCGACCGATTGGCCGTGAATGTGTAGGGGCAGCATTGTAGCGAATCATGTCTGCCTGGTATTTAATAAATTGACCCCATAGTATGCCTCTCTACCTTTGTGCATTACAAGTTATAGTACGTTTGTTTTTAGCTTTTATGTACTCAGTTTAACTCTTACTAGAACATTTTCTGCACTTTAAAAAAATTAAGCTATAATTCTGCATCAATTCTGGTTATGGAAAGAATACAGATATACATATACATACTGTATAATTCATACATATTCAACATAGATAGATATATAGATAGATAGATAGATAGATAGATAGATAGATAGATAGATAGATAGATAGATAGATACACAGTATACACATAATTTGATCTTTTAAAATCCAGAATAAAAATGCATTGAAACAATCTATCGAGGGATTAGACTAAGATGATGCATATATACATCATACAATTATATAAAGAGGAAATATGTAATGCTGTTAAATGTGACTCTGAGATGCAAACAAAAATAAATGTAACAGATAGATAAAAACAACATGCGTCAGGAATTAATGACAGCTGGATAGTAGTATTTGTTTGTTTTTGTTCCCTTTTTTCTCTCCAAGAAAATGTTTTGTGAAATCCAGAATAACTATAATAAAACAAAACAAAGTGTGGCACAAAGTACTGTTAGTCATACTGTGATAGTGTGCTGTTTATTCATTCTGCAGGTTAGCTAGCTGGTATTGTAGGTGTTAATAGATACATTTCAGAGCTCACAACCCATCCCTTTAGTATCTTTTTCTTCAAAAATGTAAAACTGTATCACCAGCTATAAACTATTATAATATGTCTAATTATTCTGTCTTTTGTTTAAGGTACAAAGATGGACAATTAATTGGGCCAAATCATACCTGTTACAGTTATAACCAGGACAACTACAACTTAGTTATAAAAAACCTAAAAGAGAAGGATTCTGGGATTTATACCCTGGTGCTAAGCAACTCTCTCCATGGTCTGGTAAAATCAGTCAACTTCACAGTAATTGTCAATGGTAAGTGAATAACCCAATACATACAGTGAATAGGTAGTAAAACACTGGTTGTGTGGAAGCCACATCATGTTTATCCATAAAAATGTACATTGATTAGATTCAACTCATATTGTGTCAGGCGAATTACATTTCATCATTGTTTTTTTTAAATATACAAAGCACAACAATACTTTCTGTCTTGTATTTATTTAGATTTGCATTACATTTGTATACATTTATATTTAGCTTTCTTCCTTGTCCCATTCTAAAATTAAAGAGAGATGAAACCAAAAATGTTTTGTTCATGATTCAGACCGAGCATACAATTTAAAATAAAAATGTCTTTGTTCTCTTGCTATTCTTTGTTGAAAATCAGGGAGGTTAACTCAGGAGTGTGCATGTTTCTGCAACACTAATGACAGCAGTTTTGCAAGAAAGCTATACATTTGCAAGAGCACTAGATGGAAGCAGTATTTGCCATCACGTGGTACGTGCATGCTACCTACCCAGATATCTTTTAAACAAAGGATATCAAGAAAATGTAAGGCATTTCCTAATAGAAGTAAATTTGAAAGCTGTTTAAAACTGTATGCCTCTGTTGGAATTAGAAAAGAAAAATGTTGGGTTTCATGTCCCTTTAAAGTTTTCCAGTGTTTTCTGGCAGTGCAGGGCATGCGCCCATGTGCTGGTAAAGCCGTCTCCCAGTTTAATGCAAAATAATCTCTACCAGGGCATTGGTTCACTGCTTCAAAGTGCTTCTGTGCTCTTATTTCAAAACAGGTTTTGTAAGTGATGCAGCTGCTCTAGTAATTCATTTAAACCATGTTTTGAAATAAATGACATTAAAATATTTAATCAGTTATGGTAAAATGACAATGCATACTACTTTATTATTTAGTTTGTGTTTCAACTCTCCCCAAAGAGTTTGGAGTGTATACTTTCCTTGCTACATGTTGCATCACAGTGATTGGTTAGATCAATGAGGAAGATCATTCCATCTGGTCTCTGATTGGTCTCAGCAAAGGAAATTATTTTGCTATCAACATGAGCATGTTAAATATTTTTAAATATTTGTATTCAGATTGAAGGCAGATGCAAAGCTGACATTGCTGTTATCTATAATCATTTTCAGTGTCCCTTACAAAACACTTGAAACTGAACATTGTTGTAATTTATTTAACAACAATAAAAAAGTGGGTGCTATAGCATATGAAAACAAAACAATGATTATGCTTAAATTCTGTGTTGAAAGTAATGCGCTATTTGTAGGCATTCTTTGCTTCTTTCATAATATGGTAAATGCAACATGATTAGTGTATATTTAATGGATATATTACTGATACATACAGGGGTATATAAACTTAAAGGATGGTACATTTTTCCCTTTGTATAAACAGATACTAAATGTTAACAATATTTTAGATGGAGTTTAATTAATCAATTGTAATGAAGATGCACTTTAACTTACTTTTAATAGAGCGCTGAAATTCAAATGCCCCACTCTCCGCCACCCAATTCAAAACTATTTTTTTTGTGAGCTAAAGGTTTTAACTGGTTCTCCATAGGGCACTCTAGCTGGAAAAAATAAATAAAAATAATGAATGCCGTATGGCTAGAGCACTGATTGGACAGTTAAAACCTTTAGCTCAAAAAATAATTAGTTTTGAAGTGGGCAGCCGGAATGCAGGGTATCTGAATTTCAACGCTACATTTAAAAGTAAGTTAAAGTGTATCTTCATTAAAACTGATGAATTAAAGTCCATCTAAAATATTGCTAAACATTCCAGATCTGGTTTTATACAAAGGGGAAGTTTTACCCTCACTTTAAACAGGGGTATAGGCCCAAACCCTTTTGTGTACTATGACAATCAGCCAAAGGCTCTGTAACTAAGCTTATGGTCTCTTGACTTGGCTGCACCATGTTGCTATGTTGTGAGTTGCAGGCCTTGTTTGGCAGATAAAGGACCTGTTTCCTTCACAGTTTGTTTTAACTTCCACTGATGCTCTCTATTGTGAAACAAGAGAAAAAGTCTGGGCCTCCCTGATCACATCCCAAACCTGACTCCCAACAGAAACATAAAAAATGGCAGATGAACCTGTTTTGTATTAATGCAGAGGCCTTATCGTGCATCGCACCTCATTAAAACAACATTGCTTGAAAATTCAAAGAATGCAGCCTGATCTCATTGTTTTGTACATTGCACTCTGTTTTTTTCTGACAGCATCAAGTTTTAAAATTAAAATAAATACAATTCTATATTTAAATAGCATAGTTTAATTAAGTGGTTATTTCAACAAAATTGTAAAATGTTAATTGGCAAATCCTAGTCTCAAAGTAAATGTGTAAAAACAAAAGCCAGTTATTCCTTGAATAGGGACCAATTAATGAAAGTCAATCACCCAGGTGCAAGCACTGATACTTCTGAGGGGCACAGCTGATGGGCGATTCAGCAGCAGGCATACTTACATATCCATCATTAACTGAATTGCCCTGCTCAGGAACATTATGGTAGCACACCATTGTGCAATATTAACTTCTTATAATTCTCCTTAAAAAAGTAGAACAGATTTTAAACAGAAAAGATCGTTTAATATCTTGTAAAACCACTGGGTCTAGTGATATTAAAGGTTACCTTAGAATTGTGGTCATAAATCACAACTGGAAGGTAGTGTAGCATATTGCTTTGAAATGTGGTTGCAGACCTCCCTTGGGAGGCAAGGGGTTAAAAATGGTACTGTTTGTTTGTCAGAAACATAATCCTTGTTGTTCTTAAAATCCCATAATAGTCATAGCTTAAAAGTGCAGGGGACACATTTAGATTTTGAATACAAGAATTTTTGCAACATAAGTGTATCTACAAAAATAGCATCTGGTAAAAGCTATCATTGTTTTAGTGACATACACGCATTTGCTGCTTATGACCTGTGCATTCAAGCACTGCTGCTGGTCAGAGAGTTGGTGATAGTTTGTGTGATGCAAAGTGAGTCAACACTGACTCAATACTCACCTCCGCAGGCTCTCTAAGCAGGAATAGTGTTTAAATGAGGGTGTCCAGCCAACATATTTCTTGCTATTTCAATGTTGAATATCACAACCCTTTAAGTAGATCATGTATTTTTAAGTGCTCTGTGTTTTTTATTTCTCTCATTTAATAATTTGCCAGTGAACCCTTTTACCTACTGGGTTGTATTAAATTGTATACAAATAGCTCTTTACCTTTATTTTGTCATTTGAAATAGCTTTTTTGCCTGTTGTATCCCCACCTATACTGAAATGATCAATACGTATATTGCTGTCGAAAGGTATACGTAAACAAGGATGTTTTTAGAAAAAAACATGATCCTAGTGGGGAGTTGGATTAGTGGGACCTCAGAGCTCTGGTTAACTGTTTCGACGAAAACAAAAAAGTGTCACAAAACACTCATAAAAATACATTACAATGTACAGTTACACTCATAATAACACCATCTAATAAAAAATATTAAAATAAATATTGCACAGAAAAGTTATAAGGGCTCAAAGATATGAGGTGTAAGAAAAAAAGGCAGGCAAAGGGCTTTAACATAGAGATACATACATGCATGCCTAAATATGTATATGTAGGTATATATATAATTTATATGAGTGTACATATGTATTTATATGTGTATATATGTATCTACAGACATATATACACATAAATACATATGTAGACATATATATATATATATATATATATATATATATATATATATTATATATATATATATATAATATTTATATATATATATATATATATATATATATATATATACATATATACTGTAAGTACATTGGAGCCCTTTGTAGTTAAGTAGAATGAAAACATAAAAAAAACATATTTATGCAATATTCATATTTAATAATGGTTTTAAACTGGTGTATTTACTGTAAAAATTTGATATTCCAATGTTCTGCACATAGCGAAAACATGTTCTAAGTATTTATAAATAAATATTACTATATATAGCTGTATATATCATACCTATATATAATAATCTATAAAAAGATATAGGATATATATGGTACCAAAATACATCATATATATGTAGAAATATGTATTTGTGAATAAATAGCACAGCTCATTCTATGTGAACAACCCTGGAATGTTGTGATATTTTCATGTCGGGTTAGCGCACTAGAGACTATGCGATCAGGTTTGGTGCGTGAGTAGGGTGTTTTAATTATCCACTTTTTGGCTCCATTGATATCTACAGGGGAATAGGTTATCGCACGTGTGATATTCTAAGTCAGCTTTTTGTGCACCTTGGGTTACAGTGAGGAATAAAAACAGTTCACTTTTAACTTGTAATACGAGCGCAACTCGACGTGCAAAAAGATTACTTCTAGCGTAGTTAACGCTTGAGTTGAAGGGGTAGATTTACCAAGCAGTGGATGTTGCTATCAACCCCATAGTACTTCCCAGGCTTGCTAGGAATTAAAAGTTTAGAGGCAGCGGTCATAAGCTGCTCTTAACTCCTCCACCACCTCTGAGGCGACGGACAGCAATTAGCCTGATCGGATTCGATCGGGTTGATTGACATTCCTGCTAGCAGGCCGATTGGCCACGAATGTGCAGGAGGGCAGGCATTGCACAAACATTTAACTAGAATGATTGTGCAATGATAAATGCCGACAGCGTACGCTGTCGGCATTTATTGATGTTGCGGCGGGACATGACGCACATTGTTTAAATCTACCCCGAAGTGTTAAATAACACTTCACTTGTAATCTGGCCCTATAATAGGAGAGCCATGTGGCTCTTAACTGTGATTATATTCTGTTTTCATAGGCCTGTTTATTATGAGCGTTGTTTACAACCACAAACTGTGCAATTTCTATTTTCTGTCTACTCCACATGAGATTCTTCTTGTAATTTCAGCTGGTTTGAAACTTTATTGTGAATCATTTTGTCTGTTCCTTCACCGTGCACATCTTGCAAATAAATAAAACAAAGAATTATAATGTGATAATGAGGTAAAGTCGTCCTTAAACATAAGGGCTTTCACCTACAAACAAATAACCTTTGCCACAGAGAGCGGAATATTTCCAATATTATGTTAGGATGTTTGTGAAGGAATCGCTTCAGGAGGATAAAATAATCTGGCCAACTTTGTTTCGTGTGAACAAAAGGATCCGCGGCTTACACTTTATTAATTTCTCCTTCCTCTGGGAGATGAGTCTGTCAGTTTTACTTGGAAAAGGAGCTCTTATTTTTTTTCTTCAGACCATCTGCTTTTTTGATGTTGTACTCATATATTATTTATATTAAGAATTAAAGACTATTTGTTTATACTTATACATTAGAAATAATTTATAACATATTCTCTTATTTGAAAAGAGAAGTTTAATCCTTTAGGTGGCAGCAAACTGCGGCCTTATACATGGCGTACTCAGAAATTTTTCCGGGGGGGGGGGGGGGGGGCAAAAACATAAATAATATCATAATAATATCATGGCAACAGGGGAAGCAGACAGAGTTTCTCGTTGCATTGCATGATCTACACATAATTGTATAAATGGTAGCGCATTGTCAAAAGGGGTGAATCAATTGAGTGTTTATTTATACTTAGATATAAGGCAGGGGCTTTGCATATATGATTGAAAATCTGGGAGCCAGACCAAAAATACATTTTTAAAGGCAGCAAAAATGATGAGAAAATATTATTATATATATATATATTATATATATATATATATATATATATATATATATATACTATATATATATATATATATATATATAAGGCAAAATAACGTGTATAGAGAAAGAGTAAAAAACCCTTCCTTCATATATATATATATATATATACATTGCATATATAGTCTGTCACCCTATTTGCAAGCACACAGTTAAATTAAAAGCAAAATGGAAGAGTTTGTTATAGAAGAAGCAATAAGCCTCAACAAAATCCATTTTTGATGTGCAAAGTAGAAAGACTTACTTCCAATCTGTATTCTCACTGGGAGACAATGATTTTATTGAGAAAGATATAAAAAGTTTATTTAACCATCTTGAAAGATTACTTTTGACGGACTTACGTTTAATGTGGGGATATTGTGGCCTTTGAGCATTATGTACAATCAAAAAGATTTCCTAGAGGGATTAAGGATAAAGAAGTTTCCTTCCTATGAACTAAATGATGATGATCTAACAACTGAGTGGATAGATGCTCTCACTACTTGCTCATTGACAATTATGGACATTCTCATAAGAAGTAAAAAGTCCCAAAAGGGACTCTTTAAAGGCACAAATCCACAATATCAAGTAGGAATTAAAGACACATAAACAAGAGGAGGAGGTACTCTGAATTAAAATCTAATATGAAGAAGAGAATACAAAAATCTGACAGTGAATTGGCCTCACTTAAAGGGCAGAAAATTCAATAGGGATCAAGAGGACTATTTAAAAAAACAAAGTATAATGATTGGGTCTAGATTTATTAGGCAGACCCACGCAGATTCTCTACAAGCCAACTGAGGGACTATGATTCCAGTGTAAACACGGATGGTGAAGGAGATAGCCTAAACTTCAATAAAATAAAAAATAAAAATAAGAGTAAGAACAAAAGTAAGAACAAACATAAGAACAAGGGCATATGAGGCAAAGGCGTCAACATCAGCAATGAAACCTAAATCTATTCTGAAGAAGAAAACATAGAACAAAAATAAAAAAGTGGGTTTTCTCATCAACAGAATTAGACAACCTCTGATCAAGATGAAGTTTCTTCAGATGAGAGCTCCTCTGATTCTTCCTCTTCTTCTTCCTCCCTCTCTCCCCCCTTCCTCTTTCTCGTTACCGGATACATCACGTGACCATCGAGAGAAAAAAGAGAAAAAGGAAAATGATGTTCGAGCCAAAGTAAAAAATCAAGAGATCCCTTTAGGAAAAGAAAAAGGACGCGCAGAGCTGGATCCAGGCGAAGGAAGAAGACCTCAAGGAGGCATCAAGGAAGAATTAGCACTTAGTGTGGTTAACCTATCTGACTTTCAACTTACTACTGATCATATTACTGTTTTATCCAAGGGCCTAGGCTTTGCTCCCACACACACCTTTTCAGTATTTAATACCTTACTGGATGTCAACAAATTTGTTAGGAAGCTCACATTGCACAAGCATTTTATAATGCTACAGAAAGAATGATGTTAATGATGATCCAATAAATAGGTAGTTGAGAATGATGTGAATTCATCTGATCCCAGCATATTCAGTCAGACGTAAATTTATGTTCAGATTAGATCTTGATTTCAATGACATATGTACCTTAGAACAATTAAATTATTGGAAACAAATAGTGATGGGATGATGATTCACATATCCCAAAACCAAAAAAGAAAAGATTCTAATTTCTACCCCACTCAATCGAGGGTACACACATCAATTGTTTCAAAAGCAAGTTGAAAGAGATGTCATAGAATTGGGCAAACAAATGACACAAAGTAATCTTAATAGCAATCTCACTAATAGACAAAAAGCTGCCATTAAACAACTTGAAAAACAACAAAAATTTGGTCATTCGTACATCTGACAAGGGTGGGAACGTGTTATAATGAAACAAAACCCAATATATTGATGAAGCCTACAGGCAATTAAATGATGGTATTACATATAGGAAATTATCCTCTAACCCTGAGAAAGAATTCTCTAAAAAGCTTGACAGACTACTTGAGATGCACTTGCATTAGGTTTTATATCTAAGGAAGATCATGCATCCTTAATACCACAACATCCAGTGACGCCGGTCTTTCACCACCTACCTAAACTACATAAGAACCCAGTCAAACCCACCGGGGTCGCTCAATATATATCTGGGATTGGCTCACTTTTTTTGAGCCATTGTCTGAGTGGGTTGACTCGGGTTCTACCAACCCTTGGTTCAGGGTCTAAGTAGTTACTTAAGAGATTCTTTCCCATCTTTTAAAAATTATAAACAATATCAAGTGGAAAGAAGATTAATAGATGGTGGTGATTGATGCAGGTGTCACTGTATTTGCGTATCCCCCATGCCCTGGGCATACAGGCCATCAGTTTCTTTTGGATAACTACACTAATTATTCGAGTGAGTTTAAACTGTTTTTCTGTGAGACTGTCGAGTTCCTACTATCCCACAACTATTTCAGTTTAATGGAGAATATTTCTTACAAATATGTGGCACTGCGATGGGGGCGAAGTTCGTGCCCTCGTTCGCAAATTTATTTGTGGGGTGGTGGGAACTCGGCAGTCCTTCTACAGTGGCAGTAACCCTTTCTTGAAAAATATCTGTATGTATATGAGATTCTTGATGATCTAATCTTTTGGGTTCAAAGGTGAATTTGTCTTTGAAAATTTCCTTGATTTTGTGAACAACAATAGATTTGCATCTGAAGTTCACAGAGAAGTCCAAGACAAAGAAGTCCATTTTTTGGATCTCACCTTATATGGTTCAGTTGAACTAAATGGGGTCATCACAGATACATACAGAAAACCAACATCGGGTAATACGATTTTGCATGCAACACCTTGTCATCCGAAACATCTGATAAAATCGATTCCCAAGAGTCAGTTCATCAGAGCTACGCGCAGAAAATTCTAACTCAGAGGATTATTTAATTCTCAGCTAATAAACTAATGGATAGATTGACTGCCCAGGGGCTATGATCCAGACTTAATTGCAGCGGTCATTGGAGATGTAAAGAGAATTATAAGCCTTCATGTGGGAAGGACGTTAATAGTGCGAAGAACACATTTGAAAAGGATATGGTGGTCTTCTCCACAGAATTCTCTTTGCAATACAATGACATTTGTAATATCATTAGAAGGAATCTGCCCCATACTTAAAGGTGATGATGCCTTAGTAGATGTTGTTGACAAAATCAAATTTGTGTCCAAAAAGGCAACCGACATTAGCTAAAAAGCTTTCCTCCGAGTATGATTAATAGCAATGTAAAACAAGTAGGTACCCAATGGCTTAATAAGAAAGGGACCTTTAAATGTCTATCAAAAAATTGCCTTACATGTCACAGATATCCATGGGTACAGACTTTACTAGTCATTCAACTAATGAAAATTTCAAGATTAATCGTTATGCTAACTGTGGTACACCCCTTTATAGTCTATCTTATTGAATGCACCTTGTGTTTCGAACAATATGTAGTCAGACCTCACGTGCTCTAAGATCCAGAGTTGGAGAACATAGAAGGGATATCCAAAATTATAACAAAGACTCCAGTGTAGCCAGACACTTTAATTGTTTTCACTTCACAGAATCAACCTAGGTTTACTGTAAAAGTAATAGATATAGGCGAAGAGACCCATTCGAGGTGGTAATATTTATTCCATACTTTCTAAGAAAGAATTATACTGGATATGGAAACTCAATACGAGGGGTAACCCCATGGTCTCAACAAAGAATGGGACATTAGCTATTTTGTAGAAGTGATCTTATAAAGGTAGATGAGTATTGTTACATAAGACCAAGGCTACATATGGTTTTTTTTATCTTGAATCATAAGTTATTAGTTATTGCATTCATTGTCTTATCTTCACCCCAGTATGACTAAGAATTGCTTTGTATATTAGTATGATCTGATGTTTACAGTCACGCCTTATAGTGTATTATGTCTTCACATTACATAATATTTATGTGTATGTTATATATCAGAACATACTTGCTTCTATTGATACTACTATTCTTCTAAAGGTACAGTCTGTGGTTACTTATTCATTTATGACTGTTTTCAAGCTCCAGATCACACCTAGTATACTGAATTATATATGGAATTGCATATGGAAATAATATTCTGTGAGCATTTATCTATTTATTTGCTTTTATTATTTGCTGCACATCATTTTATTGAAACAACAACAGGGTCCTTTAAAAACAACTAATTAATACATAAATTAATAAATTATATGATTAATTAAAAATTGTTTATTAATATTGGCCCAGTTTAGGTTTGAGGCTTATTTAGAATTGTGTAGCCAAACTCTCCATGGCAAACATATTTATATGATAGGTGAATTTAATTATACGTTCACATATAGTTACTGAAATTTAGCATTGAGAGTTTGTACCAATATGTTTTTCATTTCACACAATGTTTGTTTTTAATCATACTTTTTTAATATCACTTTGTTACAACGATTCTTTACTTCCTTGCAGTGCACATTCAATACCTTGGGATGTACTTTTGTGGGTGTGTCAAACCTCTTAAATGTACTACACTGTGATTGGTTGGGGACACCCCTCTAAAGGTGCACTGCACAGGTGGTGAGCTATCCTATGATTAAGTGCTGCATAGCACGAAACATGTTAGGACTTGACTCCCCTCTCCTATTTTGACTTTGCATTGTGCTGTGCGTGCAGTGTTGCACATATTTTGTTTTTAAGTCTATCTAAAATAAAGTTTTGGATTTTATCTCATGATTTTTTGGAGTGCTGCTTCTCTTCACCTGTGTCTCATGAAGTTTGATTTCCTTCAAGCTGGCACCCCGCCATCCGTGCTTTTCGTTGTGCTGGCCGATTTTTCAAGGCTTTGATTGGTCAACAGCTTACACACCTCCATGGGCTGTAGCTACGTCACCTCCCCCCAAGAGTTTGTTTATAGGCACTTGGCCAAAAAAGCGATAGCCCACCACCCTGGGTCCCAAACCTACAGTCGCCCTCAATGCTTGCCTTCAAAGTAAAACACATTAGATAGAAACAAGCGTTAAACAGGCCTTTTGTAATTTCCCTAAACATACACAACATGGAAATGGACTGCACTCTCAAACCAGACCCTGGGCACTTCACACCAGTACTCAAAGACAGCTGCACAGCTCTTAGTGACTCGAGCAATTAACTCCAGGCCAGCCTAGGTGCAAAGGCAAAATTTTGAGGGGGGGCCGAGAGCCCCCCCCCCACACACACACACTGCCTTCGCTATTTGAACACCCATGGCCTTGATATAACTATGTTAAGGCTGTACATTCAGTTCACATATGGCAGCAGACAGAGGCTGGGCACACAATTTATATGGCAGTAGGCAGAGGCAAGAAGGTTACAATATACACACAAACACACATGGGCAAGAATGCACATATAAGCACACACAGAGGTGGGATACACAGACGCACACACATATATGTAGGGCTTGACACAGACACACCAACAAATATTTTGCAGAGACACAGGGATAGGACACACAAATTCATGCTGACATATAAACATACAGAAATAAATACACACACACATACATGCAGACAGACACATACAGGGATAGGGCACACTTATATGCAAACACACAGACACACAAACAAACATGGGATTACACACATATAAAAGCAGACCCAAAACATACAGGGACAGACACACACATACTGCATAGAGACACATACAGGATAGACACACTTATATGCAGAGACACACACACATACATGTAGACAGACATATACAGGGATAGACACACACACATGCAGACAGACACCCAAATGGATAGGCACACACACTTACATGCAGACACACTTACCATGGATAGATACACACATATACATGCAGACAGCACACAGAAAAGATAGCTTGAAATGGACAGTCAAACAACAAAATTGGTTATTGTTTAAAAGAATAGATAACACCTTTACTACCTATTCCCCAGCTTATGCACAACCAACATTGTTATATTAATATACTTATAACATTTAAAACCTCTAAATTTCTGTCTGTTTACAAAGGCTCTATTGTCAGCCTCTTGTCACATGTATTTTTATTAGCTTTTCACAACAGAGAATTGCTAGTTCATGTGGGCCATATAGATAAGATTGTGCTCATGCCCGTGGGTTGTGGATGACACTGCACTAATTGGCAAAAATTAAAGTCAATAGTAATAAATAAAATAAATAAATATCATGTGATCAGGGGAGCTGTCAAAAGAGGCTTAGATACAAGGTAATCACAAAGGTACAAATGACATTAAAAAGCAGGGTTAATCTGTAACTTTAAAAATCATAATACACTTTTATTGATACACACATACAGGGATACACACACACATATTCATGCAGACACACACATACAGGGATAGGACACACACACATGCAGACACACAGACACACAAGCATACAGGGATAGACATACATGCAGACACACAAACATACAGGGATACGCACAAATACATGCAGACAGACACATACAGGGATAGACACACACACACACATGCAGACCACACAAACATACAGGGATAAGACACACAGACACACAAACATACAGGGATACACACTCATACATGCAGACAGACACATACAAGGATAGACACACAGACATGCAGACAGGCACCCAAAGGGATAGGCACACACATGAATGCAGGATATCATTAAAGATGAAGTTTTTAAAAATATTGCGCTCACTGGAAGCGTAACCTGCTACCCACGCAAAAAACTATCTTACCCAAAACTGTATACACACTTGATAGTAAAGAAAAATAAAGTGGACTTGGCACTAAAAAGCAAGGGTTAATCCGTCACTTTAAAAATCTCAATACACATTTATTGCTAAAATAATAATATGGCAGAGTATTTCCCTGGTTAAACAGGTCAATACGCATTTATTGCTATAATAATATGGCACAGTATTTGCTTGGGTGCAACATAAAATTTCATATAAAGGAACATCTATTCAAAAAGTACAGTACTATGATAATCAATTTTCTTTTTAATAGAATAATTGCCATATTTATTTAGCAATAAATGTGTATTGAGTCACTTATTTTTAGCATCGATACAATTTATTTTTCTTTACCCAAAGGGTAGACACACACACATGCAGGACACACAGACACACAGACACACAAGCATACAGGGATAGACATACATGCAGGACACACAAACATACAGGGATACACACAAATACATGCAGACAGACACATACAGGGATAGACACACACACACATGCAGACACACAAACATACAGGGATATAACACACATACATACAGGGAAAGACACACAGACACACAAACATACAGGGATACACACTCATACATGCAGACAGACACTTACAGGGATAGACACACAAACATGCAGACAGGCACCCAAAGGGATAGGCACACACATGAATGCAGGTAACATTAAAGATGAAGTTTTAAAAAATATTGCGCTCACTGGAAGCGTAACCTCTACCCACGTCGAAAAACTATCTTACCCAAAACTGTATACACACTTGATAGTAAAGAAAAATAAAGTGGACTGGCACTAAAAAGCAGGGGTTAATCCGTCACTTTAAAAATCTCAATACACATTTATTATTGCTTTTAATTTTGTTTATTGACCACTACTGTTTTTTCTGTATATATAGATAGATAGATAGATAAAAATTAGCAGGTCTGCTCTTCCCACGGTCAGCCCATTTAAATGGGCATTTCCTTATGACATTTTTTTTTGTTTTAATGAGCAAAAACAGCTATTCACAAAAAATAAACATGAAGGAACAATTTCCCGTGGATTTAATACTCAGCAGCAGGTATAACTCATTTGGGATACATTAAGGGAAAACACATTTTACAGTATATTGTCTGATTCAAATAAGGTTTTGTTCTGATGAAAATTCTGCAATAGACTTATTTACACGTTCTCTTGTCTTGCATGGAAACTAACAAGGTATTCCATTAGGGTATCTGCAGTAAGTTGTGAATAATAAGCATTCTCTAGATATAAAATAACACTGTTTCGCAATTCAGCACTAAATTAAAGTTACAAAGTGTTTGACTTCTAACTCTCTAATCTGTAAACAGAAATATTTGTTTTTTCCTTATCTTCCTTATGGAAATGGCAATGAAAATTGCTGTTCATAGCATAATTTTAATACTGTGTGCACAATGATACATCTGGAAAACAACCAGTCGGTTAAAAATGGTTGCAATGGCATAATTGTATAGACACATATGAATCAACACTTTATTCTTGATGTACAAATGCTGATTAGTCTACATATGGGTTTATGATAATTACAAATACTTATTTGGACTTAAAACAACTACCCTCATGAGCTATTCTCAGTTTCATAAATTTGGGCCATAGTGTGCTTATCTTTTTTGCACTGTGTACCTGTACATTAGTGGCATTTACCTTTTTATCGGATTGTACATTTTAAGTTTTTTTCATATAGAAGTAGATATTATTTTTCTGATGATCCAAATTTTTAAAATTGGCTCCAAGGCCATTTAGGGTCAGATTACAAGTGGAGCGATATTTAACATATTACAAGTTGAAAGTAAAAAGTTTTCGCTCAAGCACTAACCCGACGCACATAAAAAGTCAAACTTCGAATATTGCACGCATTAATGTATTCTCTCATAGAAGTCAATGGAGCAAACAAGTGGAAAAAAACCCTAGCACCCTACTTGTGCGCAAAACCCAACATGAAAATATAAATATTTCATATTCCAATGTTCTTTACATAGCAGAATATGTTCCATTTATTCATTAATACATATTTTTTACATATATCTGATGGTATTCTGGTACTATATATATATATATATATATATATATATATATATATATAGGAATATCTGTTTAAAAATACTTAGAACATGTTCTGCTATGTAAAGAACATTGGAATGTGAAATATTTACAGTAAATACACAGTATAACACTATTAAAAATGAACATTGCATAAATATGCTTTAACATGTTTTCATCTATTAGACTGCAAAGGGCTCAAATGCACTTATAAATATAAAATATATATATATATATAAATATATATATATATATATATATATATATATATATATATATATATATATATATATATATATATATATATATGTCTTATTTTAATGAAGGAAGATAGAACCCTTATAAGGCCAGCAACAGACTATATCACATCCTATATAATAAAAGGCCAGGTATGTTTGTCAGATGCAGTCATGCGCAGTAGAGACAAACATACTGGCCTTAATCAGTGTCGGCTTGGAGGCGAGGTCTGCCGCGTGAGAAGCGGCCACGAGCTACCAGTATCGGCTTGGAGCGAGGTCAGTGACAGCTTAGGGAGCGTGAGGTACACAGCATACAAGCTGAACAGCTGTGAGGTCTGGCGCGAGCTAGGGAGTGCGAGGTACACAGCATACAAGCCGTGATGGGGGCGTGACCGACAGGCATGGTAAGGGGGGCGTGGCTTCACGGGAGCGCATGGGAGGGGCGTGGCCTCACGGGAGAGACCAAAACAGAGGAGTGAAAGAAAAAAAAGAGAGCAGAAGAGGGGGAGAGAGAACGCAAAAGAGTGAGAGCGCAAAAGAGGGGGAGAGAGTACAAAAGAGGGGGAGAGAGCTCAAAAGAGAGGGGGAGAGCACAAAAGAGAGGGGGGAGAGAGCACAAAAGAGGGGGAGAGAGAGCTCAAAAGAGAGGGGGAGAGAGAGCTCAAAAGAGAGGGGGAGAGAGAGTGCAAAAGAGAGGGGGGAGAGAGAGTTTTAAAGAGAGGGGTGAGAGAAAGTGCGCAAAAGAGGGGGGAGAGAGAGCGCAAAAGAGGAGGAGAGAGAGCGCAATAGAGGGAGAGAGAGAGCGTAAAAGAGAGGGGGAGAGAGCACAAAAGAGAGGGGGAGAGAGCACAAAAGAGAGGGGGAGAGAGCGCAAAAGAGAGGGGGAGAGAGTGCAAAAGAGAGTGGGGAGAGAGCGCAAAAGAGGGGGGAGAGAGAGTGCACAAAAGAGGGGGAGAGAGAGCTCAAAAGAGAGGGGGAGAGAGAGCGCAAAAGAGAGGGAAGAGAGAGAGAGCACAAAAGAGAGGGGGGAGAGAGAGAGAGCGCAAACGACAGGGGGGGGAGAGAGAGAGCGCAAAAGAGAGGGGGAGAGAGAGAGAGCGCAAAAGACAGGGGGGAGAGAGAGAGCGCAAAAGAGGGTGGAGAGAGAGCACAAAAGAGAAGGGGGAGAGAGAGCGCAAAAGAGGGAGAGAGAGCGCAAAAGAGGGAGAGAGAGAGAGATCGCAAAAGAGGGAGAGAGCAAGCACAAAAGAGAGGGGGGAGAGAGTGCAAAAGAGAGGGGGGGAGAGCGCAAAAGAGAGGGGGGAGAGAGAGAGCACAAAAGAGGGGGGGAGAGAGCGCAAAAGAGGGGGGAGAGAGCACAAAAGAGGGGGGAGAGAGAGAGAGCAAAAGAGGGAGAGAGAGAGAGAGAGAGCAAAAGAGAGAGAGAGAGCAAAAGAGGGGGAGAGAGAGAGAGAGAGCAAAAGAGAGAGAGAGAGAGCAAAAGAGGGGGAGAGAGCAGATGAGGGGGGGGGAGAGAGAGAGAGAGAGCACAAGAGGGGAGAGAGAGAGCAAAAAAGGGGGGGGGGGAGAGAGAGAGCACAAGAGGGGGGAGAGAGCAAAAGAGAGGGAGAGAGAGAGCAAAAGAGGGGGAGAGAGAGCTCAAAATAAGGGGGAGAGAGAGAACTCAAAAGAGAGGGGGAGAGAGAGGGAGCAAGGGTTATAACCGCGGTACCTAAAAAATTGGCCCGTGTACACAGGCTTTAGGACTAGTCTTAATATAAATCTCTTCACCAAAGTAATGTCATAAAGACAGTTATTTAGCATAGTGCGGTGCCTGCATGAACGTTTTTTCCTACTTGGATTACAAATATACATTTGATATATGGCATTTTTGGTTTGGGATACACTTTACCGGAGCAAATGAACTGATATCTGGACTTTAAAGAGTCAATTTGTCAACCCGGGTTGATTTCAACATAAATATATATATATATTTTTTGATGTGGGGAGATGTTATTTTGTTATTTGAATATATGAAATACAAATTGATTGTTTTGAAAATTATACTTTGTTAGTGTCTCTTTATGACATTACTTTGGTGAAGAGATTTATATTAAGATGTGATATAGTCTGTTATAAGGGTTCTATCTTTCTTCATTAAATTATATCATTACATTAACCCTTACCGTGCACTACATAGAAAGTGTATCCCCATATGGGGAACACGATTATATTTCTGTTGATAATACTAGTGGTGCTGGCACATATATTTATATATATATATATATATATATATATATATATATATATATATGTCTATATATGTGTACATATGTATTTATGTGTGTGTATATGTCTGTAAATACATAAATACACATATAAATACATATACACACATACATCTCTATTTTAAAGCCCTTTGCCTGCCTTTTTTTTCTTTGAGCCTTTATAACTTTTTGTCCAATTTTTGTTAAAATAATGTTTATTAGATAGTGTTATTATGAGTGTAAATGTACTTTTTAATGTATTTAACAGGCAGTAATCATTCTAGCGTAAATTGCGTTTCCTTTCAACTTGTAATATGAGTGCTATAGACGACACTCAAAATCTGACCCTTAGTAAGAAACAATTTACAATGTGGCCAATTGTTTGGAAGTTTGGACAATTCTATTGCAAACCTTCACCTATAAGCATCTAACAATTCAAAATTCATATTATTTACCCTTTAATTTCCTTGCCAACTGATGGGCTTGAAAGTCCAGTTCACATGATGTGTTTATAACGAGCAATGCTAAAACAGCACACCCAAATTACTAGCAAAAAGTTATATAATATCATATAAACCTAAATTAATATTTATGTCTTCTCAATACACTGCCCCTGTCCTTTTAAATGGGTTCTGCGTAATAAGGAGTATTGGATGTACTGGGCATTCTGCACAAACAGTTGGTGACTGCTAGAATGAGACAACCAAGGAGCGAAGAGGAATAGAGGTTAGAAGGCACTGTGCCTGGTCTCAGACATTTCTTATTTAGGACTTGGACCAATAATTACATTCTTTCTAGCTCCACAGTGGCTTTAATGCATGCTGTGCATACCCCTGCCTGGGAAAAGTCTGAATATGTGCTTCCTAATAAATATACTCTTGCGTTTCTTTATAATGTTGTTATAAGAGTTGTGTTTAGCTTCATTATATGAAGAGAATGCAGAGAAATGGTCTAATTTATATAAATATGGTTGTTGGTTTTTTTATCAGTTATTGTATCATCTGGACAAAATAACAATGATCTAATGTATCTGGTTCAATTCTTACATGCCAGAGTCTAGTTATAGAAAATTATATGGCACTAAAATATAGTTTGATTACTGGGACAATGTTATTTATATAATAAACTATTTTTTTTCATCAGATTGACCTTGAAATATAATCATATATAGCCTTTTTAAACATTCCCATTCATTGTCAAAACATACTATTCAAAGCCTTTATGAAACTGTCTTGCAGGTGATTTTAATGTTCACATTTACCACTTTCTGGGTAGACTAATATAATGAGCAGTTAAATTTTAGTAAATTATTTAATCAACTTTTAATGAAAACATAATAATCAGATCAGAACAGACCCATCAGGAGCAAATCAGACGATTCTGTTTACTTTCCCAATGTGAATCTGAATTGCTATTAAATTCATATCTTACTTGACACATTTTGTTTTTCATTAGTTAGAGAATAAAAGTAACACACATTTCAAGTCATACTTTGTAGGTGGATGTTTGTTTAATGTCATGTGTCAATGGACTAGCCATAGGTTCTTGTTAGACTGCTTAGGTGCCTTGCTCTGAAGACGAGAAATTCCTTGCGCCTCACTTCACCTATCTTTCTAAGCTCATTTAGTGGGCATTGCGTTATGTGCCCAATACATGAAATTGTGTGTATAAAATAAGAACATATTGTTATGCGTTTAAAACAATTATAAGTGAAGCAACCACAGAAACACTCTAAATGTAAGTGTTCGCAAGTGGACAATAATTCAAAGCTGGAGAGGTTGTCTTGTTTTATGTTTCTTTCATTTTATTTTCTTTGTCTTAGTTGTTTTGAGTGCATACGTAAGGGTGGTCTGTTCTACTAAGGGGGGTTCTCCCCATTTTGCTTGTTTTGTACGACTTTGAAGGTATTTTTGTTGTCCCTGCATCCTTAACAGTGAAACTGATTTTGCTCTCACAACTGTAACAAGATGCGGTACAAATTACTTTGAATTTCCCAGATTGTAAGGATTTTCCCCACAAGATTATTAGTTTCTTAAACTGTTTTTTTTATTGAATATAGGCCAATGTCCATTTAGTTCAAGGGACATAAAAGCCAAACATTTTCATGGTTCAAATAGAGCATACAATTCAAACAAGTTTTCAATTTACTTATTTTATCTAATTTGCTTTGTTCTTTTGGTATACTTTGTTGAAAGCATACCTAGGTAGGCTATTATCCGGGAACAAGCTTCTGATTGGTTCTTGCACATATATGCCTCTTGTTATTAGCTTACTGTGTTCTGCTTGTTCCCATTAGTACATTGCTGTTTCTTCAACAAAGAATACCAAAAGAATTAAGCAAAATTAATAATAGAAGTAAATTGGAAAGTTGATTTCAAATGTATCTGAAAAATGACTGGAAAATGTTGGGTTTTATGTCTCTTTAATGATCACTGGATAACGAAATGCAACACGCATTAGGTGCTAGGACCAGAATGAAACTATATGTTCAGACAGACATGGGTATTTTTCAAACCAACTTATTGAGCTGCAATATTTAGTACAAACTCTGATGCAGTGAAGCAATATACTGAACATCAGAGGCCTCGAATTCCAGAGACACAACTGTCATGTCTGGTTTTATATTATCTTCAGCATTTAACACATTTAAAAACAATTTCAAAGAAAAGTACAATATGCAGACACCTTCCAAATATCTAATTACAGATAAATGTCAGTAATTTTCACCCCTGCCTCCAAGAGAATTGGTTGCCTTGAGGTATATTTCTAAACCTTGACCCTTCTCAGCTGCTTTCTTTGATGTGCATAGGGTTCTTTTAAAACAGAAAAAAAACATTATACCAGTTTCGTTATAAAGGGTTACCTGTAATTAAATTAAAACCTGTATACCCCTTCCGAAAAAATGTAGAGAATGCGCTTGTTTTTATTCCTAATTTCCTCTCTGCATGATATTTGTCTACCGGAAAAAAAAACAGATGTTTAAATGACGTCTTGGACATTAGCGCCAGTCTCTTCATAAAATACATTTGTTGGCATGATTTTGCCAAAAGCTATACAATCGCTAGTGTGTATATTTATTTCACCTTAGTAAATTTAATCAAGCATTCTTATAATAATTATGCTTTTTACAGTGATGGCTGATCCTTGTTTGATATAACTGTGAAACTGTAGAGTTTACATTGTGTTAATCTTAAAATAAAGCTCTCTAAAATATAAATGTTTAAAATGAAATTGAGAAATTGATCTAATAGATGGGCCTACCAAGACTGCAAATTCTCTCATGAATTTTTTTTTTTATCATAAACCATATGGAGATAACAGGGATTATTGAACTTTTTTTTTGTAATTGTGTAGATTTCTTTTCTTTTTTTTTTACTATTAATAATGGCCCAATTTAAGACTAAAGCTCTCTGGGGAAAAGACACTTAATTTATATATTTTGTTTCTTGATTTTGTACCATGTTTCTAGTACACCAATTCTAAACCAAATTTTATTGGTTCCAAATAAAAAATAATCTATGCATAACCCATTGCATATTTCCCATGCTCACCCAGCAAAAAAATACTCTGTACATTTTACACGTCCTCTGGCAATAATCTGTCATGCAAGCAGATAAGGTGCATGACTAGGAATATTACACAGATTATCTTCATGGCTGAAGGGGGCATTTGAACTGGTGAACTTTTAATTAAAGGTATTTAGTTCTAGGACAAACATTTTGGTTTGTAGCATTTAGTATAATGTTGTATAGCACAAATCATGCCCAGACAGTAATGGGGTCATAACCTTAAAATAATCTCTTCTTTGATTAGATATTAAAGCAGATAAAGGTTGCTTCATCATTATGGTTTGCATAGACCAAATAAAGGAACATTGTACACAAAATGGTTCTATTATGTATATGAAAGAGGATCAGACATTTATACATTTTGAAAAATGTTTCTTTGACTGAAAAATTTGAAGCAAAAGGTAACCAATACGGCTATTTTGGTTTGGTACTTCTTACTAATCCTCACTGGCTGATAATAGGACAACTGGTAGAGAATGTCTCTCCTTTAAACTATGACAGGAACATAATTTTTCCCCAAAAAACTAAAATGGTAATCCCATTTTGAAATGCCATTTTAGATTAATCAAAAGACATTGACTACTATGTACCTTTAAATGGAAGTTATTTGCTTCAGTGATTATAATTATATCCACTATGGTTTCTCAGAGAGACGATTATAATAATAATGTCAACACATTTCACTTTGCAGTGTTAGAAGATAGGATGTCAAATCTTAGGCATTCAGCAATGCACTGTGGTTCTAGTCCAGAGAGGGTTAATGTACAGAACAGATATGAGAATGGAATGAGAGATGATGTAATACAAACAAATAATGTTTATCACTGCATTCCACTGCATACCATCTTCTGTTCACAGAATAGTAAGATGAATAAAGCCAATTTTCTCACTTTTCTTCCATTTTTAGTTTCCAACTATTTGGATCCAGTTCCAAAGAATGCTGGGGTCAAAACAAAGAGTTTCATTCCACCTAGCGTGCAATCCAATTTTGGTCTCTTTTCAGGCCCAGGTCACACTAGGGTCTGGGAAGAGACACACTAAGGATATTTGGTCATTTATATGAGAATGTGCCTTTGGATTTATAGAACTTTTTTACTCAGTCCAAAATAGCTGTTTTCTTTTTATTTGAAATATTTCTTTGCAAGACGAGGCACATTTTTATTTTTTTATTAAAAATGAGAAAAGGGTCACAACTATATATCTGCACTAGTTCCATAACCCAGAATTCTTTGCTGTGGTCCTTTCGTTGTGTGGAAGGATTTCAAAGCAAGTTTGCCAGAAGCAAGTTTGAAGCCTTGTTTTCCTAGATATTTCCCATTTTAATTAAAATGTAAATCTTGTGTTTGAACTTCTAATTTTCTGTAAAATATGTAACATTTTAATATCCATCTGGTGCAATATGCTGCTGTGGGACCTAAATATGCTAAGACCTTACAAGAAAAATATTATGTACATTTTATTTGAATAATGTAACACACAACCTCACCCTGGTTGCATTTTGTGGGAGATTTTGGGTTCTGTCATGATTGCTTTACTACTAACTTTTGTGTGCACAAACCTGGTAATAAAAGGCTATAAAACAATTATTTATGCACATTAATCTAAACATGCCAAAAAAATATCTGCCATTTTTTCCAAGTTCCTGGTATATTTGCTTTGCATTATTTTTAATGAAAACATAGGACTTCCGAATAATTTTATGACAACACAGCTTAATGCTTATCTGTAAGAGACAATGCAAAAACAACCTGTTTATTAATAAAAAAATGTTTTATATTCTTTTGATGGTTCCTCAGCTTTTAAAGAAAAATACTAGGTTAAAAAGTTAAATAAAGTAAAAAAAATAGATTATGTCCCCAAAGAAAAATTAGTATTGTTTCTAGGAGTCATTAGTCCCTAATGAATGATTAGTGTGCCACCACTCATTTAAGACAATGAGTGAAATGATACACTTCCTGTACAGATCTGTCCATTGAAAACAGTTTGCTTAATTGCTTAAGTAGCATGTTAATCGGAAGCCTTTTCCCTTGATAACCATCAGCTGGCTTGGTCTGTGGATACCACAACTTCTGGTTATTCCTGAAACTCTTTGCCAAAATCTGAATCCCCAAAAGCATATGCTTCCTTCTCAAAGCCATATTAATAACTTTATCCTTGATTATGAAACATAAATCCCGGATTACTCCACTGAAACATAAGCATATATAGTAATGTGTAGCAGTACTTCTACCTAGAATAGCCTAACTCTTCCCTCCCCCACCCCACTTTTGTGGGAAAAAAAAGATGATGGAAAATACACAAGGCAGGATTTTGTTTTGCAACTGCAAGATCTTAGTAGTATAAATAAGTTCAGCCGTTGGATGTGAATGTTTTTTATCTCTTAAAATAAGTGAACCTGGATGAGACTTGAGTCAGGCAACCTGGTTAAGAAAGGGACTCAATTTCCCCCCCCCCCATGATTTAGAGCATGCAATTTTAAACAACTTTCTAGTGTATTTCTGTTATTTAATTTGTTTTGTTCTCTTTATATCCTTTGTTTAAAACATACCTAGGTATGCTCAGGCACAGAAATGCACTACTGGGAGCTAGCTGCTGTTTGGTGGCTACACATAATGGCTATTGTTATTGGCTCACCTGATGTGCTCTGTAAGCTCCCAGTAGTGCAATGTTGCTCCTTCAACAAAGGATTCACAAAGAATGAAGCAAACTCGTTAAAATAAGTAAATTAAAAAGTTGCTATTTCCTCTATTTATTTCCCAATTACTGTCCAAATACTAGAACCACTAAATCCCAACCCTGAAATCCACCGACCTGACTATCACATCTTTATCCTGGAACTACCTAGTCTCATGCGATTGATGGAGAGTCTAGTCTGTACACCCTGATCACTCACTCATTATTAATTCAATCATCTGCCCAAAACAAAACACAACTTGTGTGTGTAGGTAATATACAAAATTCCATGCCGTCCTAACTGCACTGGGCTTTAATGTCCTAGTCGCTGTACTGAAGCAGCGACGACTTACTAACTGGGATTGCGGACTGGAGCGCATGCCTAGCTTCATAGTCACTCCCCCAGACATGACGCAATCGCATGTACGATTGCGTGATTTAAATTTTTTACTAATTTGGTTACATTTTAACTTTTGTATCAATTTAATAAATTAGTACAGTACAGTAGTACAGTAGTAGTAATTTTTATTATGCACTTGTTAATTATGCCATTCTACTACATTGAGTGGTCCTTCAATAATGACAACCATACTCACCCGTAATTGCCAGGTTTATTTACTAAACATGTATAGTAAAACTGTGGTTTCTAAACTATAGAGTTAAATATTTTTTCAACATAGGAAAAAATAATTGCAGTCTTAAGAATATACAATTCAAGTGTCATATCTAATGGAGCCACTGTATTAATATAATAAGATCCCTTTAGGATTATATTTGTTATTGGTGGTGTGAAAAATCATCCGTGAGGAATAAATGATGAGATATCCAACATAATGCATAAAAGCACTATTGACTGTAAGTTTGAGAGGAGGGGATATTAAAGATTGTGCATGTATTGAACATATGGACAGAGCCAGAGGACATGTACTGACTGATCTCTGTGCCAAAGCACTCAACTAGAAAGTTCAAGAACTTTGTCTGACTTTTATTGTCTTGGATACCAAATATAAAACATATTCCATTGTATATTTGCTTAAGTGGCATCTGATGTGTTTTGAACCTCAGTGCACAAAGCATGATGGGAGTGTTCTGCATGGTTTGACTTAAAGGGACATAAAACCCTAATAATTACAACACTTTGTGTAGTGTACCAATAAATTAGCATAAAGGAAGACTTTATGAATACACTAACACTTTGCTTCAATATTTTTTTCAAAGGACAAAACTCCCCCATCACTTTCATTATTTCAAGGAGTCCCAGTGGACTTCTTACTGGAGTAGACAAGGTTACCAACTGCCATTTTGTTTTGTTTTTTTGCAGTATCTCATCTAATTCTCCTGCTAAGGTTTGTTGAGTCTGCAATGTGAATTTCTGTTTCTAAAAATTGGAAACAAACAATTGTTATTTACACTACAGCAAAATGAACTTATATTGCAAAGGTTTTCTGTGGCTATTAAAGGGACAGTCAACTCAAAAATTGTTATTGTTTAAAAAGATAGATAATCCCTTTATTACCCATTCCCCAGTTTTGCATAACCAACTCACTCTAAGAGGCCCATTTATCAAGCTCCGAACGGAGCTTGAGGGCCCGTGTTTCTGGCGAGTCTGAATACTCGCCAGAAACGCGTTATGGAGCAGCAGTCTAAAGACCGCTGCTCCATAACCTGTCCACCTGCTCTGAGGAGGTAGACAGAGATCGCCACAATTCAACCCGATCGAGTACAATCGAGTTGATTGACAACCCCCTGCTGGTGGCCGATTGGCCGCGAGTCTGCAGGGAGCGGCGTTGCACCAGCAGCTCACAAGAGCTACTGGTGCAATGCTGAATACGCACTGTCGGATCAGGTCCAACAGACCTTTGTTAAATAGGCCTCTAAGCCTCTTCTGACAGCCCCCTGATCACATGAATTTTTATTTATTATCGATTGACTTGCATTTTAGAACTGTGTTGTGCAGAACCCACGGGCGTAAGCACAATATTATCTATATGGCCCACATGAACTGTCAGTCTCCTGTTGTGAAAAGCTAATACAAAAGCATGTGATAAGAGGCTGTCTATAGTGGCTTAGAAACAGGCAGACATTTAGAGGTTTCAATGTAATAAAGTATATTAATATAACAATGTTGGTTGTGCAAAGCTGGGGAATGGGTAGTAAAGGCGTTATCTATCTTTTTAAACTATAACAATTTTAGTGTTGACTGTCCCTTTAATAATTAAGCATTGTATATTATAATCCCAAAGTGTTTCATGTCTTTTTAAAGGAGCAATGTATTAAGCAAGCAGCAAGCAGTGTTTGTTGTGTTCAAAGCAGTTGCAGGAACACCCTTTAAAATGGAAAGTTGATTTTTACTGAGGTATCTTGTTTACATAACTTTTCTATTACTTTTCAGTATAGGTAGTAGTTTTAACGGCCAAAAGCAGCTATCTCAAATGGCAAAATAAAGGCAAAATAGCTATTTCTAAGCAGTTTAACATTCCAAGAGGGTATAATGAACCATTGGGAATACATTACAATACAATGTCCCTTTAAACACTTCTGAATAACATAGGAGGCATCTAATTCTCCATTTGTAATGCACACAAAGGTCGCTTTGGTTATGATATACAAAAATTAGAAATAATTAATGATTGCATTTCATACTGTCAGATATCCATTTTTGTTTAATGTAACTATTTGTCTCAGACAATTTAATGATCAAATTATATTATTACACATACACACTCACACATGCACACACACACACGTGCTCATGCACCTATACACACAAGTTAATAGTATTTCAGATTTTAAAAAATCTGGATGAGAATGAACAACATAACTATAAAGTAACCTATATTTAGCAAGGTAACTGTCATAACAATAGCCCATCCTTTCAACCTATTATGCACTATACTGAGATATCTGTATGTAGTTTACAGGCTATTTCTCCGCTGTTTTTTAGAGATAAGAGTTCCATAGTTGCCTGTATGCAAGCTGATGATGATACACCAGTACAATCTCTTGAGGAAGCAAAAAGATACTAATACATACAGGTTCTGAAACAATCTGTCTTGAATTTACTTTTCCACTTTATTCCTTACATTTGTTACTGATTTGGACTTGAATAGTCCAACATCCCTAATTTCCATTTCCTGTTTAGATATTTTGAACTAAACATCTGTGTATGCTCAGTAAAGACACCTGCCCCTGGTATGCACAGAAAATCATGCATCGGAATGCTCTGAGGTCATGCGCATGAATGAGCACCACTGGGGATCTATGATGCTGCATCTAATTATGGACTAATAACTTGAAATTTGTTATTGTCACTGGAAGCTATTAACCAATAAAATTCTTTTGTATAGTGAAATTCTAACTAGTGGTAAAGTTGTTGCAGCAAAAGGTTTGACTGCCAAAGTATGTTTTATAAATGTTATGGTTCTTCGTCCCCATTTATTCTGCATATCTGGATATACTTTACTGAATTCCCATGGTAACACATTAAAATCATATGGAGGTCAAAATGCATCTTTCATGTTCCAGATAGGAGGTGCCACTTAAAGGGACAGTGAAGTCAAAATTAAACTTTCATGATTCCGATTGGGCATGCAATTGTAAACAACTTTCCAATTTACTTTTCTCAAATTGCTTTGTATTCTTTGCATTCTTTGAAAGCTAAACCTAGGAAAGGAGCAAACTGATTTCTAAGCTGTTGAAGGCCTCCTCTTACTCAGAGCATTTTGACATTTTTTTTACAATTAGACACTGCTACTTCATGTGTGACATATAGATAACATTGTGCTCACTCTTGTCGAGTTATTTATGAGTATGAACTGATTGGCTAAAATGCAAGTCTGTCAAAAGAACTGAGATAAGGGGGCAGTCTGCAGAAGCTTAGATACAAGGTAATCATAGAGGTAAAAAGTGTTTTAATGCAAGTAAATTAGATATTTTTAAAATGGAAACCTCTATCTGAATCAAGAAAGTTTATTTTTTATTTTAATGTCTCTTTAATTCATATCCATGAGACCATACTGAGGTAGGTTCAGGAATTCGCATGCATCTTGAGCATTGTATGGCAGGTGTGCTTGGAACAATGTTTGAAACAATTTTATGCATTGTTTCAAACACTGCTGTGATTTAGAGACCAATGATCTAACCCTCTCCTCAAACAATTTTAGAAAGGCAAATGTTAGCTTGAGAGCTGTGTGTCCAACCCCCTCCCATATATTATTCCTGGAGATGCCTCTGAAATAAGCATATTTTCAACAAAGGATATAAAAAGAAAGAAGTACATTTAAGAACATAAGTAAATTGGAAAACATATTTTTAAATTGCAAGTTCTGTAAACCTTGTGAAATTGTATTTTGACTTTGATGCCCTATTAATTAGCAAACATAATAACATGGTTCTAAAGATGAGATATAACAGTATATTACAGGGATCCTCTTTTCTATTCTAATACTGTCTTGCTTTTGTTTATATTTTAGTCAAACCGACCATCTATGAGAAGGAGACAGATTTTGACAGAGTAGAATCTGTTCTGCTGGGTGAAATACAAAGCTTCCACTGCACAGCCTATGGAGTGCCCTCTCCCAAAATCCAGTGGTATTGGCAGCCCTGTCTGCAGGAAAACATACTGTAAGTAACACATTTTATATCTTAGAATCCTAAATAAGCAGAGTAAGCTCAGAATCATACTCGCTGGAGACATTCTGTTAAAATGTACCAATAAAAAAAGATTATTACCTTTCATTCCCCCCTCCCAACTAATTACACAATGAAAGAGCCAATTGGGAAGAACTTTTACAATTAATTGTAAAACCAATCTGAAATCAACTAGTCCCCTGGTAATTTTTGTGTTAAGATGCCCAAATCCATCAGTCAATATAATCAGAGGTCAATGTCTGGCTAAGCTCAAAGCCACAAATGTATTATTTCCAACAAAAATGAAAAGGAGAGTGTGTTTGTTTAAGAATCACTTGGTCTTAGGATAATGTACTGCTGCATGGGTAGTTCACATTTCTCTGTATACACAATAAATATGACATCATGTGAGAGCTTGGCTCATTTTCCCATCTGTTTCTACATACAATTGCTACATAAAATTGCTGCAGTCATTTTTGTTATCTTTTCTAAACAGTTCCAGTCCATAAGAAGAATCTGAGTTAGAAAAATGATTGAATTGAATTATTATTCTTGTTTTTGATAATGCACTTACAGTTTCCGTACTGCTATATACAAAGTGAAAATAGGAGAGGCATACTGTGTTTTTGTTTAATTAACTGCGCTAGGCTGTTTTTCGGGTCTAAAGTTGGTGGGAGTGGGGTGTTAGAAAAAAAAAGGTCTATGTGAACTGTGTGTTCCCATAGACCGCAATGTAAATATATATGTATATGCTTATATACATATATAGGTATGTGTTTGTTTGTGTATATATACACTCAGAGTAGCTTCACAGCACAATGACTGCAACACTGTTACAAAACAAAGAGTAGTGTTTAATTATGCTATAAATTGTATCAACTTCTTAATGCCTTTATATACCATCACTTCTACCAACAAGTGTATTTTATAAAAATCTACGTGCACTTTATATTATATGGACATTGCTTATGCTTTATATTGATTAATGTTTGTTTATATACACATATTAACACACAAATATATATGTATATAGTCATATATATATATATATATATATATATATATTTAAAAATGCTGCCCATAGCTGTGCTACTTACCTCTTTGCTGCATGAGGTTAGCAATGCAAATGCGAGATCATGTTTGCATTGCGATTTACTTTGTAATAATAATGTACACTGGTATTACATAGTGGAGCATTAACATCGTTTGCTCGCAAGCGATATATGCAGCGCTCCACTTGTAATCTGGCCCAAAGTGTTTACAGACTGATTGGACTACCATTGTCAAACTGTCCCCTTGCAAGGTATAGTGGGTGTTTTACTACCACAAATGCATTTGAAAACCTTGTGTTAAATGGGCTATAGTGAGGTTTTTCAGCAAATTGTAATTTGCTTGAATTTGAAAACCTCCCAAAATGTATTGTCATACACTTTAACCTCTTAACGACCGAGACGTACCCTGAACATCGTTGGTTGTTAAGGTATTGTGTGCCTATAATAGCACAGGTCTTGCCGCAAGTGGCAAGACCGTGCTATTAGTTCCTCCCTCTACTAAGATGGCAAATAGCTCTGGCGGTGAGACCGCTGGTCATTAAGGGGTTAAAGGACCACTAAATAGAGAAGAATTGAATAATTGACAAATACACAATAAAAAGACGATGCAATAGCCCTTACTTACTGAACAGTAGAATATTTTATGGAAATATTATGTGACAGCCATCAGCCAATCACAAAATGCATATACATATATTCATTTTGCACATGCTGAGTTGGAGCCTCAGAAAGTGTGCGTATAAAAAGAATGTGCAGGTTATAATAAAGAAAGTATTTTTTTAAATAGCATGTTTTATCTGAATCATGAAACTTTTATTTTGACTTTATTAGTCCTTTAAATGGAAATTCTTATAAATTACGAAGAGGGACCATGTGTTGTACCTTTTTATCTGTTTTTTTGAACTGTAGTAAACTCTACCTTGGACTGTCAACTTTATGCATCCACTGTAATCACAGTTACTTGCAGCAAAGCCTTTCACTAACCACACAGCATAACCTGTTGATTTTGTTTTTTCTTTCAAATATTCTTTCATCCTTTACTTTAATACCTTAGGGCATTTCCGTATGCTTAAAAGGGCATAAAAGGTTAAAAGTGTTGTGTAGCAGCTGCACCTAAATAGTATTAAAGGGATATGATACACAAACATTTTCTTTTGTGATTCAGACAGAGCATTCCATTTAAAAAGAAATCCAATTTACTTCTATTATCAAATCTGCTATGTTCCCATGGTATTTATGTTTAAGAGAAACCTAGGTTGGCATCTGGAGTACTGCTTGGCAGGAAACAGTGCTTCTATCTACTGCTCTTGCAAATCTGCTACATATGCATATATAGTGCTCCAGACACACACATGCTCCTGAGCTTACGTACCTGCTATTCAACAAAAGATACCAAGAAACAACGAGAAAAATTTGATAATTAGAAAGTTGTGTCATGTCCATTTAAAGGAAAGTTGTTTAGCCTTTTTTCAAACATGTAGATTGGCATCACATGCACATGCCGGATGCTGATCTCATTGTTTATCCAGATGCTGATTGGATGCTGAACATGGATCATACCCCAATTAACTCCAAGATTGGCACCCAGTGCATGCACATTTGTTTATTTAACCCTTTAATGACAGGGTCGATGTAGACAAATTGAAATCCCGCAATCATGCACACGATCGCAAGATTTCAATTATGGGATTGGGTCAAGGGGGCGTCTCTATGATGCTAGGAACTGATGCTAGGAACGCCCTCCAGACCGCGATCAAATCCAGGAAGCGCAGTTGGCTTCAGGACATCCTGCGGCTATGGATGTTATGTTTTGGTGCTGGTCTTTAGCGCCGTTAGGACAGACTACGACGGCATAACGGCTGTAAAAGGTTAAAAAGCAAGCCAAAAAAACAAAGCAATTAAACAGAGCTATAATGTTTAGTTTTTACTGTGTAGTGTGTATGTGTGAATACATGTAACACATACAAAATCATGTTGCTGCAGAGTCTAAGACTATCCCAGCCTGCAGTGCAGCAATTGTGTTTGCAAGCTGAGAAATTCCCAATTCTCCTTTCAGATTCTAGGGGGCATATTTATCAAAGTGCAAGAGGACATGATACGATATTGTGTATCATGTCCACTGCACATCGATAAATGCCAACATCATACGCTCTCTGCATTTATCATTGCAACAGCAGTTCACCAGAACTGTTTGTCCAATGCTGCCCCCTGTAGGGGGTGTCAATCAACCTGATCATATTAGATTGCGTTGATTTATGTCCGCCGCCTCAGAGCAGGCGGACAAGTTATGGAGTAGCGGTCTTTAGAAAACAATGGGCATCAAGCTCTATTCGGATAATTCGGCCCCTAGGTCTTTATTGTATACAGATTTCCAAGAATACCTTTGCCTGATTTAAAACGAATGTGTCAACCTGACTAGTATTTTTTTTAATTAGCTTTTTACATTTCAGTAGAAAATCTAATGCCCTTACCAGAAATACGTTATTTAGTGTATGGCATGAAAACGCCTTATAATTTATTAATACCATTTCAAGTGTGTTTAAAATGTTTTAAGTAAAATGGGAATATAGAAAAATACATACACAATAACTAATTACTAAACATACTAAATGTATATTGTTTTCCCGTACAGGAAGAAAAAAAACAATGTTCAAATATTTCCAAGTGCCCTCATGCAACAAAGAAACAAATACTTGAATGTCCTTTTAAGTGTTCTCTTCTCTAAGTTATTGACTGTCGTATGTGAATTTCATACACTGTCTCATTTTATTTCCTAGAATTGAAAAACAAGTTACAAATTTCCTGAGAAACTATATACATTTCAGTGCATATAAAGTATGTATTGCTAAAAGTAATACATCTATTTAATGTATTCAAAATACTGTACTAGGTATCTGGCTAGCAGACTCTTAAAATAGGGCTGAAGAATTTTGCTGCTTTGCACTCTAGGGGATTCCTTTTTTATAACCCATTACCCTATAATAAATCACACGAAGCATAATAAATGCTCACAATGTTTATTCTGAAATAACAAATGTGAGTGTTTTTTTTAAGTTGCTCCATGCCGTCTACAAATCATATGCCTGCTTAAGTTTGTACATGCACTGATAGGCTGCCTGCTGTCGCGCAGGAGCTAGAGATGGTCTGTATAATGCCCCCTTTTGAGAACATTATTATGACTTATGTTTAACCGCTTGACTGCCAGAATAGCAGTCATATGCCTGTATTATAATATTTTGCAGCTATTTTTGGCTGCCATGAGGTTAAGTAAAAATTCACCAGATGTGTTTCAGCTAAGTCCCAATAGTGCATTGCTGCATTGGAGATGACTTTAACATTCGGCTAGATTTGGAGTTTTGTCGGTAACGACCCGAAAAACTAACGCTGGCTTTTTTCTGGCCGCACCATAAAAATAACTCTGGTATTGAGAGACCACATAAAGGCTGCGTTAGGCTCCAAAAAAGAGCGTAGAGCATTTTTAACGCAGCTTCAACTCTCGATACCAGAGTTGCTTACGGACGCGGCCAGCCTCAAAAACGTGCTTGTGCACGATTCCCCCATAGGAAACAATGGGGCTGTTTGAGCTGATAAAAAACCAAACACCTGCAAAAAAGCCGCGTTCAGCTCCTAACGCAGCCCCATTGTTTGCTATGCGGTAACCCTTCCTACGTCTGCACTTAACACTCTAACATGTACCCCGAGTCTAAACACCCCTAACCTTACACTTATTAACCCCTAATCTGCCGCCCCCGCTATCGCTGACCCCTGCATATTATTATTAACCCCTAATCTGCCGCTCCGTAAACCGCTGCTACTTACATTATCCTTATGTACCCCTAATCTGCTGCCCTAACATCGCCGACCCCTATATTATATTTATTAACCCCTAATCTGCCCCCCACAACGTCGCCTCCACCTGCCTACACTTATTAACCCCTAATCTGCCGACCGGACCTGAGCGCTACTATAATAAAGTTATTAACCCCTAATCCGCCTCACTAACCCTATCATAAATAGTATTAACCCCTAATCTGCCCTCCCTAACATCGCCGACACCTAACTTCAAACATTAACCCTTAATCTGCCGACTGGAGCTCACCGCTATTCTAATAAATGTATTAACCCCTAAAGCTAAGTCTAACCCTAACACTAACACCCCCCTAAATTAAATATAATTTAAATCTAACGAAATTAATTAACTCTTATTAAATAAATTATTCCTATTTAAAGCTAAATACTTACCTGTAAAATAAATCCTAATATAGCTACAATATAAATTATAATTATATTATAGCTATTTTAGGATTTATATTTATTTTACAGGTAACTTTGTATTTATTTTAACCAGGTACAATAGCTATTAAATAGTTAAGAACTATTTAATAGCTAAAATAGTTAAAATAATTACAAATTTACCTGTAAAAGAAATCCTAACCTAAGTTACAATTAAACCTAACACTAGACTATCAATAAATTAATTAAATAAACTACCTACAATTATCTACAATTAACCTAACACTACACTATCAATAAATTAATTAAATACAATTGCTACAAATAAATACAATTAAATAAACTAGCTAAAGTACAAAAAATAAAAAAACTAAGTTACAAAAAATAAAAAAATATTTACAAACATAAGAAAAATATTACAACAATTTTAAACTAATTACACCTACTCTAAGCCCCCTAATAAAATAACAAAGCCCCCAAAATAAAAAATGCCCTACCCTATTGTAAATTACTAAAGTTCAAAGCTCTTTTACCTTACCAGCCCTGAACAGGGCCCTTTGCGGCGCATGCCCCAAGAAATACAGCTCTTTTGCCTGTAAAAAAAAACATACAATACCCAAGCCCCCCAACATTACAACCCACCACCCACCTACCCCTAATCTAACCCAAACCCCCCTTAAATAAACCTAACACTAAGCCCCTGAAGATCATCCTACCTTGTCTTCACCTCACCGGGTATCACACCGATCCGTCCAGAAGAGCTCCTCCGATGTCCTGATCCAAGCCCAAGCGGGGGGCTGAAGAGGCCAATCAGATTGAGCTCGCATTCTATTGGCTGTTCCGATCAGAATCAAGTTCAATCCGATTGGCTGATCCGATCAGCCAATCAGATTGAGCTTGCATTCTATTGGCTGATCGGAACAGCCAATAGAATGCGAGCTCAATCTGACTGGCTGATCGGATCAGCCAATCGGATTGAACTTGATTCTGATTGGCTGATTCCATCAGCCAATCAGAATATTCTTACCTTAATTCCGATTGGTTGATAGAATCCTATCAGCCAATCGGAATTCGAGGGACGCCATCTTGGATGATGTCATTTAAAGGAACCGTCATTCGTCGTTCAGTCGTCGGCCAGGATGGATGTTCCGCGGTGGAGGTCTTCAGGATGCTGCCGCTTCGCTCCGGATGGATGCCGCTTGGAAGAAGACTTCAATCGGATGGAAGACCTCTTCTGCCCCGCTTGGATGAAGACTTCAGCCGGATCATGGACCTCTTCAGCCCCCCGCTTGGGCTTGGATCAGGACATCGGAGGAGCTCTTCTGGACGGATCGGTGTGATACCCGGTGAGGTGAAGACAAGGTAGGATGATCTTCAGGGGCTTAGTGTTAGGTTTATTTAAGGGGGGTTTGGGTTAGATTAGGGGTATGTGGGTGGTGGGTTGTAATGTTGGGGGGCTTGGGTATTGTATGTTTTTTTTTTACAGGCAAAAGAGCTGTATTTCTTGGGGCATGCGCCGCAAAGGGCCCTGTTCAGGGCTGGTAAGGTAAAAGAGCTTTGAACTTTAGTAATTTACAATAGGGTAGGGCATTTTTTTATTTTGGGGGGCTTTGTTATTTTATTAGGGGGCTTAGAGTAGGTGTAATTAGTTTAAAATTGTTGTAATATTTTTCTTATGTTTGTAAATATTTTTTTATTTTTTGTAACTTCGTTCTTTTTTATTTTTTGTACTTTAGCTAGTTTATTTAATTGTATTTATTTGTAGCAATTGTATTTAATTAATTTATTGATAGTGTAGTGTTAGGTTAATTGTAGATAATTGTAGGTAGTTTATTTAATTACTTTATTGATAGTCTAGTGTTAGGTTTAATTGTAACTTAGGTTAGGATTTCTTTTAAAGGTAAATTTGTAATTATTTTAACTATTTTAGCTATTAAATAGTTCTTAACTATTTAATAGCTATTGTACCTGGTTAAAATAAATACAAAGTTACCTGTAAAATAAATATAAATCCTAAAATAGCTATAATATAATTATAATTTATATTGTAGCTATATTAGGATTTATTTTACAGGTAAGTATTTAGCTTTAAATAGGAATAATTTATTTAATAAGAGTTAATTAATTTCGTTAGATTTAAATTATATTTAACTTAGTGGGGTGTTAGTGTTAGGGTTAGACTTAGCTTTAGGGGTTAATACATTTATTAGAATAGCGGTGAGCTCCGGTCGGCAGATTAGGGGTTAATAATTGAAGTTAGGTGTCGGCGATGTTAGGGAGGGCAGATTAGGGGTTAATACTATTTATTATAGGGTTAGTGAGGCGGATTAGGGGTTAATAACTTTATTATAGTAGCGCTCAGGTCCGGTCGGCAGATTAGGGGTTAATAAGTGTAGGCAGGTGGAGGCGACGTTGAGGGGGGCAGATTAGGGGTTAATAAATATAATATAGGGGTCGGCGGTGTTAGGGGCAGCAGATTAGGGGTACATAAGGATAACGTAGGTGGCGGCGCTTTGCGGTCGGCAGATTAGGGGTTAATAAGTGTAGGTAGGTGGAGGCGACGTTGTGGGGGGCAGGTTAGGGGTTAATAAATATAATACAGGGGTCGGCGGTGTTAGGGGCAGCAGATTAGGGGTACATAAGGATAACGTAGGTGGCGGTCGGCAGATTAGGGGTTAAAAACAATTATTTGAGTGTCGGCGATGTGGGGGGACCTCGGTTTAGGGGTACATAGGTAGTTTATGGGTGTTAGTGTACTTTAGAGTACAGTAGTTAAGAGCTTTATAAACCGGCGTTAGCCCAGAAAGCTCTTAACTACTGACTTTTTTCCTGCGCCTGGAGTTTTGTCGTTAGATGTCTAACGCTCACTTCAGAAACTACTCTAAATACCGGACTTAGAAAGATCCCATTGAAAAGATAGGATACGCAATTGACGTAAGGGGATCTGCGGTATGGAAAAGTCGCGGATGAAAAGTGAGCGTTAGACCCTATTTTGAGTGACTACAAATACCGGCGGTAGCCTAAAACCAGCGTTAGGAGCCTCTAACGCTGGTTTTCACGGCTAACGCCAAACTCCAAATCTAGGTGTATGTGTTTAACTAAGGTGACCAGGTGTCCTGATTTTTCCAGGACAGTTCAGAATTTGGGAAGTCTGTGCCTAATTTTTCAGGTGTCCCAGATTATTTTCCAAATTTGCCTTGCAGAGTGTTGTGCTACGTATTTTGCATGAGATGGCCCAAAAAGAGCCCTACTTATTAAGGGTGAGATTGCCAAAAATGAGAGCTCCTAATCTAGCTCAAGAAATCACTATTTCTTATAAAGTAGTGCACACTTGCTCCTTATAGGGGAAAACGATTTCTTGAGATAAATAAGAAGTGCTCATTTTTGTGCCATCTCGCACTAAATAATAAGTAGAGCACATTTTTGTCAATCTCGTGCAAATTAAGATGTTCAACACTCTGCAAGAAAAATGTGGGACAATCCGGGACACCTGAAAAATTACTGTCCAAGAAAACTCAGGATGCCTGGTTGCCTTACTTAAATACATAGTTAAAGTAATCTCCAGAGCAGCAATGCACTACTGGGATTTAGCTGCACACATCTGGTGAGCCAATGACAAGAGGCGCAGGTGTGTAACCACCAATCAGTAGCAAGCTTCTAGTAGTACATTGATGCTTCTGTGCCTATAACAAATGATACTAAGATAATAAATTAAATTTGATTCTAGAAGTAAATTGAAAGGTCTCTTAAAATTGCCTAACCTTTCTAAACCAAAGTTGAATTTTGACTTTGTGACATACAGGGTTAAATAAATCTAAAAAACACAGTACTATATTACCAGTCTCTACTGTAATGTGTTTCAAACATTAGACAAAGGCAAAACGTAATAAAGGAACATTTATTATGAACAACAACAAAAGGCACAGTACATTTATAAAACAAAAATAGAATTAACAAACAATTACACACAGCAAAAAGTTTTTAAAACAAAAAGGAGAAAATAAAAGAACCTATAACTTTACCAGAATAGTGCTCCAGGGAGATGGAATGAAGAATCTAGTAAAAAGAAATCAAAAGATAGGCTTTCTTTACCACCTCCTCAACATTTATGCGTTGTCCTGAATTTGGATCTAAGGTGTCCTGTATTTGGGTCCAGGAAATCTGGTCACTTTGGTTTAACGAATGGGGTTAAAAACATAGTTTTAATTATTGCAATACTGGATGCATATAAAACGTTAGAACATTTTCTTTTTGCACTTTTATGTTCCTTTAAGGTCAAGCTTTACAAAATAGTATTTGGTTGTTTATCTAGACATAAAGTGATAATATTATTTTGGAACAAAAGAGACAATCTGAAAAAAAAAAACATTTTTAGATAGCATTATTGAGGTCTCAACTCGATGGGGTCTATTTATCAAGTTCCGAACGGAGCTTGATGCCCGTGTTTCTGGTGAGCCTTCAGGACCGCTGCTCCATAACCTGTCCGCCTGCTCTGAGGCGGCAGACAGACATCGCCGAAAATCAACCAGATCCAATACGATCAGGTTGATTGACAATACCCTGCTGGCGGCGAATCTGCAGGGGGCGGCGTTGCACCAGCAGTTCTTGTGCTGTCAGCATTTATCGATGTGCGGCGGACATGGTTCGCTATAGCGGATCATGTCCGTCCGCACAATGATAAATGGACCCCTATGCAAAGGGGTTAAATGCATAGTTAAAGTCCCACTCAGAGCTACAAAAGCTGCACCCACTGAGTTGCACACAGCTGGTGATTGGGCTGTTCTTCTGCTGCGGCAGATTAGCTTACCACCTGTTAACTGCTCAGGACCAGTCCATAGAGATAATTTAACTATGTGCTTAACCTCTTTGCAGTAGTGAAAAACAGATTTGGATATAATATTACAAACATCACATAGAATGTTCTTGTAAAGTATTTGTTTTTGTTGTTGCAAATAATAGAAGTCAATGTAAAATATTTTATAGTTTTGTTTTTCGTAAAACAGATCTTTACTGAAAAAAACAGTTATAAGCTTTAGGAGTTTTGCTTATTAGCCTGTAAGTTTTTATACTAGTAGTATAGACAAATAATATGTATTGCACAAACATGCTCTTACAGTTAGCTTCAAAATTGCAGTAGTCACAAAACAACATAATTGTGAAATGCACATGGAATATATATATATATATATATATATATTTATATATAAATATTTTTTGCATCTATGACAGGGTGAACTGTCATTTAGTAATGCACACTAGGAAAAAAATACCAGATGTACCCACTGAGACCTCATCAATAAAGGGGAATTTATTATTTTCACAAGTGCAGAGTTATGATTCTTTGTGTCTAATATTTGAGGCTGGGTGGGACCTTTTTTTCTTACACTTGAGATTCAATTTTATCATGGAGAATAAGAGCTATGGATTTCCCTTTCTTTAGCCCAGTGCTTGTTAAACCCGTGATTACAGTTGCAGTCTCCACCCCTTAATACATTGTGTAGGTCAGAAGGTTGTGTAAACTTTGGATGATAGCCAACCTTAAATGAAGAATGACCACCAGATCAGTGAGGAACGCCTAGTGTTGCTATAGAGAGGGTAATGCTGAGTTGTACTTCTTGTAGGAAAGGCAATATCTTGCAATGTGTAGTGTAAGGCTAAGGTTAGGCTGGTGGTCAAAAATGTTCTTATCTTTTGTACACAGGAGCTTTTGAAGGATTCCTGTGTGATATGACGCATGGCTGTATTTCCTGCCCTTGTCTGGTTTCCTCTTCTCTGTTCTCCCTCTCTTAAAACTCAAAAGGAGATCCAAATTGTTTCTATTGTTCTCCTTCAAACTTACAATCGTTTCCTCTCAAATCCCAGCCATAAACTTCCACTACCCTGTGTCAGACCAAGCATTGCTCTTTTTCCGTCCGTGAACCACCCGAAGCACATGTTAATTAGCCCCTAAATCCACACAACATTTTCAAAGGCTCTTGATGAGAAAATATATTCTCTGTCTGTCTGATGTTATTATTTTTTTTGTATCCAGGAAAAAGAGCAATCAAGACAAGACATGGTAGGTTTGAAAAGATTTACTTAAAAAGCGTACGCTGAGTCTTGGAAGTGTATAGATCATGCACAACACATTGCAGCAAGTCGGAGATTTCCTTTGTTTAAACAAACAACTAGATATTTGATCATTGTTGAAAGCATTACCATTAATAGCTCTTAAACATGGAAATAGTTCCATTCTTAACAAGTATCCTACAACTAACATTTTCTCTTGCTTTACCAATTAGTATAAGGCTTGAGTATTTCCATATATTTATGGGAAACATTCTTTACATCACTTTGTATATAGTATTACATGAGTGCTTCTGCAGTCACTTCAAATGAATTACAGGAAAAATCTAAATAAAAGTAGAATGATGCTGTTTTATAATCATATTTGTGGATTTATTTAACTTTCAGTAATATCTTATTAAAAAGTGGCATTTAAAAATATACAGTGAATTCAATGTTTTTAGTGTTAGATGCAAAAGCAGACGGACAAATATAATATTCTGTCAGAATAGTTAGAAAGGTTGGTTAAAAAAAACATATATATTTAAAGGGAAAGCCAAGTCAAAATTAAACTTTAATGATTCAGATAGGCTATGGATTACTTTTATCATCAAATTTTCTTTGTTTTCTTGGTATTTTTTGTTAAAAGCTAAACCTAAGTAGGCTCATATGCTAATTTCTAAGCCCTTGAAGGCCACCTCTTATATCAGGACATTTTGACAGTTTTTCACAGCTAGATTGCGTTAGTTCATGTGTGCCATATAGATAACATTGTGCTCATGCATGTGGAGTTACCTGGGAGTCAGCACTGATTGGCTAAAATGAATGTCTGTCGAAAGAACTAAAATAAGGGGGCAGTGACTTAAAGGGACACTGAACCCAAATTTTTTCTTTTGCGATACAGATAGAGCATGCCATTTTAAGCAACTTTCTAATTTACTCCTATTATCAATTTTTATTTGTTCTCTTGCTATCTTTATTTGAAAAGGAAGCCATCTAAGCTTTTCTTTTGGTTAAGAACTCTGGACAGCACTTGTTTATTGGTGGATGAATTAGTACATAATTAGCAAGGACAACCCAGGTTGTTCACCAAAAATGGGCCAGCATCTAAACTTACATTCTTGCATTTCAAATAAAGATACCAAGAGAATAAAGAAAATTTGATAACAGGAGTAAATTAGAAAGTTGCTTAAAATTTCATGCTCTATCTGAATCACGAAAGAAAAAATTTGGGTTCAGTGTCCCTTTAAATACAAGGTAATCAGAGAGGTAAAAAGTATATTAATATAATATATATTAATGTTGGTTATGCAAAACTGGGGAATGGGTGATAAAGGGATTATCTATCTTTTTAAACAAGAAAAATTCTGGAGTATACTGTCCCTTTAATTCTCTGATAGTGCCTGAGATTATAAAAACTGTGTCATGTAAGACATGGTCTATTGTATATTTAAATTTTAACTACACATTAATATTATTGCTATTAATAGTAGTAGAAGTCAGGAGTCAGATCCATGTGGTATCTTTTGTTGAAGAGCATGCAATTAAAAAAAAGAAAAACAAATATTCAATTATCTTCTGTCATCAAATTTAGTTTATTCACTTAAAGTGAAGGTAAACTTTGGTGAATGAAAGCCCGTTTTTTAAAAATACTATTAAAAACAGGGGCACTTTCATTTATCAAAGTTTACAAAGCAGCCATTTTTTTCACAGCTAGAGCAGCTTCTCCCACCTAGAGATCCTCTATTCACACGTCACCAATGACTAAACCTGCTTCCTCCAATCACAGCATGGCCTCAGACAATGACTACCCTGGGGGGAAAGCTGTGATTGGAGGAAGCAGGATTAGTCATTGCTGACGTGTGAGTAGAGGATCTCTATGTGGGGGAAGCTGCTGTAGCAGTGAAAAGAAAAAAAGGTAATTTTTTTTACCAAAACGGCTGCTTTGTAAACATTGATGAATGAAAGTGCCCCTGTTTTTAATAGTATTTTTTAAAAACGGGCTTTCATTCACCAAAGTTTACCTTCACTTTAACATCCCTTGGTAGATAACATACCTAGGTAAACTCAGGATCATTTCTGTGTCTATCTGGCAGAATTATTTTCAACAAAGTTGGTAACAATGTTTTACATTGTTGCAAAACTCCCTTATAGTGCTCAAGAAACATGCATGCTCCTGACTAAGCCCACAACTTATTATACTTATTATATCAACAAATTATACCAAGTGAACAAATTCTCATGTAAACAGGGATCTGACTCCTGTACAGGAATGTACATCTGCTTTTATCCTCACAATATATTTATTGTTAACCTATATATAATTGCAGAATATGCTTGTATTTTACACATTATTATTACTAGTGGTACTTCTACTACTATTAATAACAATAATATTAATGTGTAGTTAAAATTTAATTTAAACAAAACACTAATTTTAAATATTTGATATAAAACGTTTTGTTTTACCTTTTCCCAATGTCATGCTTAATTCCTGATATATTGTATAAATAAAATTACTTTAATGTTCCTTTAAAAAGGAAAATGCAAAGAGTTTCTAATTTCTGATATTATATGGTAACAGGACATAAAACTAGCCAAAGTTATCTATATAGACTTTTTCTGTAATAATTAAAACTTACATTTTATAATTCTGTAACTCACAGCCAGTGCCGGCCCACTCAGAATTATTCCAAAAACCTTTTTTTTATATTAGTCAATCAAATTATGCATCATCTGAGACTAACGTTGTTTTATTAGCATTTTAGCAATTGGTCTAATTACATTTGAAAGTAATTGTGAGCAAGATCCTTGTACTGAGTGACAACTTTGTTTCTTTCAAGTAGGCCCAGACTGACCATAGGGCCTTGCCCCCCCCCCAGTCACCAGCATTATTATTTGTGCATGATGTAGGGCCAGACAATGGACAGTTGTGTGACTACAGGGGTCTCAGAGGTCTCAATTAAAGGGACATAATACTCATATGCTAAATCACTTAAAACTGATGCAGTATAACTGTAAAAAGCTGACAGGAAAATATCACCTGAGCATCTCTATGTAAAAAAGGAAGATATTTTACCTCACAATTTCCTCAGCTCAGCAGAGTAAGTCCCAGCTGCAGGTAAAAAAAATAAAAATTGAAGAAATGAACAGCAGCCAATCGGCATCAGCAGTGCTGAGGTCATGAACTCTTTTACTGTGATCTCATGAGATTTGACTTAACTCTCATGAGATTTCATTGTAAACTTTCTTACACTGAATAGGGAAATAGCATGAGTGCACGAGGCTCAATCCTTCGGCTGTCCCGGTACAGACATACCGATATGCTGCTTAGAAGTCCGTTACAATGGGATGTGGCTACTGAGGAACTTTTGAGGTAATATATCTTTCTTTTTTACATAGAGATGTTCAGGTGATATTTTCTAGTCAGCTTTTTACAGCTATGCTGCATCACTTTCAAGTGTTTAAACATTTGGGTATTATGGCCCTTTAAGATAGGCCCCACACATCTAGGGGCTCTTCAGTAAGGCTCTACCTGAATCATGTCTGGTCCCTCTGCGTGCTCCCCCGGCAAAAGAAGGACTGAAGTATATGGAAAGTGTATGAATTTACCTTTAGGGTGGCATAGTTTACAATATGACTGCCACAGTGTTGTTATACTGGAAAACCTACCACCATATTTGTACAGGAAGGCTGCACATGTGCACATCTTCTGTCATGGGTCAACCAATGGGGAAGGAGGACAGTCACAGAGAAGCAGCTCCTTTTTGATGCTGTTGATGTCTATGTGTGTTACTGTCATCTAATAGTGCAGCTTACGTGTGATGACAAGTGCACAGGTGTCTGTTATTATGAGTGACTGTGACAGAGCATGATGATAAATAAGTGATTATAATGTTTTTAAATATGAATTTCTATAGCTCTTTTTTTATTACATTTTATTATTTGTACTATTTATTTATGACGACCACTTTTCAAAATACAGGGAACGAAGAGAGTTACAAATTTTAAATGTTTTTGTAAATCAAGCTAGTACATTGTCAGGTTTAGGGTATGGTTACATTACAAAAAAAGGAGTGGGCTTTAAAATGTTTGGACCTGTTTTTGGTCCCAGTCCAGCCCTGCTTTCAAATAAAATGAGTTTAGAGAGTTACAAAATAAATTAAAAACCACACATATACTGTATGTTAGGGTATTTTTAATTATAGCTATTTTTTTTTTTTTATAAATACACATATAAAAAAATGGTGTTGCGCTAGAAAAATTAAATATGTTTAAAATGATATTGGGATTAACAGGAAAAGCATGTTTGTGTACATCTGACAATACAGCAAGCAGAAAAACAACACAGAAATTTAGAAAGAACAGGGAATCCCATGCAAAACTGCAGTATGTTTTTTTTCTCCATTTGTAAAACAAGTGTGTTAATATTTGTAGAGGTTTGTGGGAATTGTCCTTATCAGCCATTTAGCAACCTGCTTTTGGGTTTAAATAGTACACATATATTTCTCCTGTAACCTATATATGCTGTAAATCAGATCATTTTGAAGAAAACTAAAGTCACAGAATTAGCTTTTTGGTCTCTCTAGGGGGTGTGGGAAAAGCACAATTTTAGTCAACAGCTAGAAGTGTTTATTAATGATCCGTTAACAGAATTTGCTATGTTGATATACTGAGTTATCTGCGTTTCTGTCTCCTATTAGGTGTGATGTGGATAAAACGTTAGAAAGGATTCCAGTTTTCCCAACAAATCATGCTTTAAACCTGTCTGTTAACATCATGACTGCAGCTGTTGCAGAAGTTAATATGATTCATGATGGGAAAAATAAGGTGGGTAGTGCAAATTGCTGTGTCTGTATTTGTAATGCACTGAAATGCTATAAAACGATGCATCAAAATCTTAACTTTTGCTGTGTGTTAATAACATTTTTTTTAATATCTTGTATAGGATAATAGGTCTGTGTGCACCTTTGTAGAGAATTTGTCTTTTATCATCTTGCTGCTTCTTAAAGGGACAGTAACCAGTCCACCGTGATTACAAGACATTTCTTACTGCAAAATAACATCAGCCAAGTCTAAACAAATTGGCAAGGGAGCAAAACAAATGACTGTCAAGTTATTATATGATGCACATCTAAACATTTTATACTAACATTTAAAGGGTTTTCCTCTCCCTTTAAGACTGCAACATACATTTACTCGTCTACATTCAAAAATACTGGAAGAAATCTTTTGTCATTTGACTACAAAATATAGGGAGTCTGTTTACTCAGCATGGAGACATTATAAATTGGCAGTGAATAGACTGTATAGCTGCAGTGTCCAATCTTTTCACATGAGGAGGCACTTTTTAAAATTGAATTAAAGGACCAGTAAATACAGTAGATTTGCATAATCAGCAAATGCGTGATAAAAAGACAACACAATAGCACTTAGGGGCCGATTTACTAAGATGTGAATGCAGCATAAATACAGTAGATTTGCATAATCAGCAAATGCGTGATAAAAAGACAACACAATAGCACTTAGGGGCCGATTTACTAAGCTGTGAATGCAGCATAAATACAGTAGATTTGCATAATCAGCAAATGCGTGATAAAAAGACAACACAATAGCACTTAGGGGCCGATTTACTAAGATGTGAATGCAGCATAAATACAGTAGATTTGCATAATCAGCAAATGCGTGATAAAAAGACAACACAATAGCACTTAGGGGCCGATTTACTAAGCTGTGAATGCAGCATAAATACAGTAGATTTGCATAATCAGCAAATGCGTGATAAAAAGACAACACAATAGCACTTAGGGGCCGATTTACTAAGCTGTGAATGCAGCATAAATACAGTAGATTTGCATAATCAGCAAATGCGTGATAAAAAGACAACACAATAGCACTTAGGGGCCGATTTACTAAGCTGTGAATGCAGTATAAATACAGTAGATTTGCATAATCAGCAAATGCGTGATAAAAAAACAACACAGTAGCACTTAGGGGCCGATTTACTAAGCTGTGAATGCAGCATAAATACAGTAGATTTGCATAATCAGCAAATGCGTGATAAAAAAACAACACAGTAGCACTTAGGGGCCGATTTACTAAGCTGTGAATGCAGCATAAATACAGTAGATTTGCATAATCAGCAAATGTGTGATAAAAAAACAACACAGTAGCACTTAGGGGCCGATTTACTAAGCTGTGAATGCAGCATAAATACAGTAGATTTGCATAATCAGCAAATGCGTGATAAAAAAACAACACAGTAGCACTTAGGGGCCGATTTACTAAGCTGTGAATGCAGCATAACTACAGTAGATTTGCATAATCAGCAAATGCGTGATAAAAAAACAACACAATAGCACTTAGGGGCCGATTTACTAAGCTGTGAATGCAGCATAAATACAGTAGATTTGCATAATCAGCAAATGCGTGATAAAAAAAACAACACAGTAGCACTTAGGGGCCGATTTACTAAGCTGTGAATGCAGCATAAATACAGTAGATTTGCATAATCAGCAAATGCGTGATAAAAAAATAACACAATAGCACTTAGGGGCCGATTTACTAAGCTGTGAATGCAGCATAAATACAGTAGATTTGCATAATCAGCAAATGCGTGATAAAAAAACAACACAGTAGCACTTAGGGGCCGATTTACTAAGCTGTGAATGCAGCATAAATACAGTAGATTTGCATAATCAGCAAATGCGTGATAAAAAAACAACACAATAGCACTTAGGGGCCGATTTACTAAGCTGTGAATGCAGCATAAATACAGTAGATTTGCATAATCAGCAAATGCGTGATAAAAAAACAACACAGTAGCACTTAGGGGCCGATTTACTAAGCTGTGAATGCAGCATAAATACAGTAGATTTGCATAATCAGCAAATGCGTGATAAAAAAACAACACAGTAGCACTTAGGGGCCAATTTACTAAGCTGTGAATGCAGCATAAATACAGTAGATTTGCATAATCAGCAAATGCATGATAAAAAAACAACACAGTAGCACTTAGGGGCCGATTTACTAAGCTGTGAATGCAGCATAAATACAGTAGATTTGCATAATCAGCAAATGCGTGATAAAAAAACAACACAGTAGCACTTAGGGGCCGATTTACTAAGCTGTGAATGCAGCAGTTTCCGCGCGAGTCTTCAGGCTCGCTGTAAACAAAAGTTAAGAAGCAGCGGTCGTAAGACGGCTGCTCCTTAATTCATCCCCCACCTCTGATACGATCGGGATGATTGACACCCCCTGCTAGCGGCCGATTGGCCGCGAATGTGCAGAGGGCGGCATTGCACAAGCATTTCACACTAAATGCTTGTGCAATGATAAATGCCGACAGCGTATGCTGTCTGCATTTATAAATGTCGGGCAGACATGATACGCTACAGCGGATCATGTCCGCCCGACACTTGATAAATAGGCCCCTTAGTCTGAACTTCAAATCAGTAGTAGATTTTTTTCTGACAAATTTCAGTTATGTCTATTTCCACTCCTTCTGTATTATGTGACAGCCATCAACCAATCACAAATGCATATATAAGTATATTCTGTGAATTCTTGCACATGCTCAGTAGAAACTGATGATATAAATATAAAAAGACTGTGCACATTTTGTAAATGGAAGTAAATTGAAAAGTTGTTTAAAATTGCACACTCTATCTGAATCATGAAAGTTTAATTTTGACTTGAGTGTCCCTTTAATGGAGCCACTTATTGTTTGTTGTTTCCATATTGCTGGCTATAAATATTATAATACCCCTTCCTTGTACAGCTGTGAACAGGTATCAGAAAAATGTCCAAGGTTACCTTTAATTTATAAATACCGTAATGTCTATATAGAGACATTTATTAAAGGGACATTAAACACTTTGAGCTATTAATATAACATGTTTAATTGTATGTACTAAAACAACTTTGCAATTTACCTTTTATTTTGTTCCCTTTTACTGTTAATTAATTATGTATATTGTGGGCTTTGCAAATTCCTGTTAAAAGTGGGAGTGCAACACAGCTGTAATCCACACAGTCATTGGTTGCATACTGTAAGCCATTTAAACCTGTCCCTTATTGGTCTTAGCAGAAAAGTTACTTTATGGTGGGGTCCAATTCTTATTTCCTCAATATTTATAAAACTAATGAAATTTTAAAAAACACATGTTTATATTATTCTCAGGCTAATATTTGCTCTTAATACATCAATCTATTAATGATTTATTTAGGGCCAGATTACAAGTGGAGTGCTAAATATTGCTTTCATAAAAGCGATATTTGCACTCCACTGTGTAATAGAACGCACACTAATGTGCTCTGGTATTGTAAGTTGTCAGCAATGCGACTGCCAGCTCATGTTTGCATTGCTGGGAAGTGTTGTGCTCACAAGAGCACTCTTCCATAGGCTCCAATGGGAGCCTCGTTCTGATGCGTCAGAGACAGAATCAGAACCTAGGCGCAGTGAAGGGGGCAAGTAGCGCAGCTATGGCAGCAAATGTAAATATATATGTATCTGCTTATATAAATATATATGTGTGTGTAAATGAATATATATCTATATTAACACATAAATATATATGTATCTGCTTATATAAATATATATGTGTGTGTAAATGAATATATATCTATATTAACACATAAATATATATGTATCTGCTTATATAAATATATATGTGTGTGTGTGTAAATGAATATATATCTATATTAACACATAAATATATATGTATATGCTTATATAAATATATATGTGTGTGTAAATGAATATATATCTATATTAACACATAAATATATATGTATCTGCTTATATAAATATATATGTGTGTGTGTGTAAATGAATATATATCTATATTAACACATAAATATATATGTATCTGCTTATATAAATATATGTGTGTGTGTAAATGAATATATATCTATATTAACACATACATATATATGTATCTGCTTATATAAATATACTGTATATGTGTGTGTAAATGAATATATATCTATATTAACACATAAATATATATGTATATGCTTATATAAATATATATGTGTATGTGTAAATGAATATATATCTATATTAACACATAAATATATATGTATCTGCTTATATAAATATATATGTGTGTGTGTGTAAATGAATATATATCTATATTAACACATAAATATATATGTATCTGCTTATATAAATATATGTGTGTGTGTAAATGAATATATATCTATATTAACACATAAATATATATGTATCTGCTTATATAAATATATATCTGTGTGTGTGTGTAAATGAAAATATATCTATATTAACACATAAATATATATGTATCTGCTTATATAAATATATATGTGTGTGTGTGTAAATGAATATATATCTATATTAACACATAAATATATATGTATCTGCTTATATAAATATATGTGTGTGTGTAAATGAATATATATCTATATTAACACATACATATATATGTATCTGCTTATATAAATATATATGTGTGTGTGTGTGTAAATGAATATATATCTATATTAACACATAAATATATATGTATCTGCTTATATAAATATATATGTGTGTGTGTGTGTAAATGAATATATATCTATATTAACACATAAATATATTTGTATCTGCTTATATAAATATATGTGTGTATGTGTGTAAATGAATATATATCTATATTAACACATAAATATATATGTATCTGCTTATATAAATATATATGTGTGTGTGTGTAAATGAATATATATCTATATTAACAAATAAATATATATGTATCTGCTTATATAAATATATGTGTGTGTGTAAATGAATATATATCTATATTAACACATAAATATATATGTATCTGCTTATATAAATATATGTGTGTGTGTAAATGAATATATATCTATATTAACACATACATATATATGTATCTGCTTATATAAATATACTGTATATGTGTGTGTAAATGAATATATATCTATATTAACACATAAATATATATGTATCTGCTTATATAAATATATGTGTGTGTGTAAATGAATATATATCTATATTAACACATACATATATATGTATCTGCTTATATAAATATATATGTGTGTGTGTGTGTAAATGAATATATATCTATATTAACACATAAATATATATGTATCTGCTTATATAAATATATATGTGTATGTGTAAATGAATATATATCTGTATTAACACATAAATATATATGTATCTGCTTATATAAATATATGTGTGTGTGTAAATGAATATATATCTATATTAACACATAAATATATATGTATCTGCTTATATAAATATATATGTGTGTGTGTGTGTAAATGAATATATATCTATATTAACACATAAATATATATGTATCTGCTTATATAAATATATATGTGTGTGTGTGTAAATGAATATATATCTATATTAACACATAAATATATTTGTATCTGCTTATATAAATATATGTGTGTATGTGTGTAAATGAATATATATCTATATTAACACATAAATATATATGTATCTGCTTATATAAATATATATGTATGTGTGTGTAAATGAATATATACCCATATTAACACATAAATATATATATATATGTATCTGCTTATATAAATATATATGTGTGTGTGTGTGTAAATGAATATATATCTATATTAACACATAAATATATTTGTATCTGCTTATATAAATATATGTGTGTGTGTGTGTGTAAATGAATATATATCTATATTAACACATAAATATATATGTATCTGCTTATATAAATATATATGTGTGTGTGTATAAATGAATATATATCTATATTAACACATACATATATATGTATCTGCTTATATAAATATACTGTATATGTGTGTGTAAATGAATATATATCTATATTAACACATAAATATATATGTATCTGCTTATATAAATATATATGTGTATGTGTAAATGAATATATATCTATATTAACACATAAATATATATGTATCTGCTTATATAAATATATATGTGTATGTGTAAATGAATATATATCTATATTAACACATAAATATATATGTATATGCTTATATAAATATATATGTGTGTGTAAATGAATATATATCTATATTAGCACATAAATATATATGTATATGCTTATATACATATATTTACTGGGAACGCACAGTTCCCATAGACCACAATGTAAAGGCACTTTTCAGTGCCGTTTTTTGTTTTTCTGAAAGTTATTAATTAAAAAAATAAAGATGCTGCTATCTTTATTTTATAATAAAATACACTACACAGTATTTTGGGGACAGTTTGGGCACATTTATAAAATTAACTAGAGATCTGATCCATTTGGTTTAATTTTATAAGCACTAATTTATAAAAATTTATAAAATTAACCAGAAATCTGATCTTTGGTTAATTTTATAAGTGCTAATTGCTATTGCGAGCTTACGGTAGCAATAACCAGCCACTTGTAATGGCTGATTAATTATCGTGCGCCTGCAAAAGGGCAAATTTGCCCATTTGCAGGTGCAAAAAAATGTAGCGCTCCACTTGTAATCTAGCCCTTGGGGCGTGATCCGATATAGATCGTAGTTTGCGGCGCAAGCGAGGGAACCCGTGTCGCCCGCAGTTTCAGCTCGCAACTCGAGCTATCCCATATAAGGCGCCGTCAGATGCTAAAGTGCCGTAAGTCGGATAAACCAGCGATGTCCAGAAATCTGCGCAAGTACTAATTTCTGGTGTCGCCAGTGACTTACGGCACGTTAGAAACTGCCGGCGCCTACAAAACCTGACTAAAGTCTAAATCACCCGCAATGTTTTTTTATTTAGGGGGGCTTTATTATTTTATTAGGGGGCTTAGAATAGGTGTAATTAGCTTAAAAATCTTGTAATCTTTTTTTTATTTTTTGTAATTTAGTGTTTGTTTTTTTTGTAATTTAGTTTAGTTTATTTAATTGTATTTTTAGATAGATATTTGTAGTTTCTTTAATTTATTGATAGTGTAGGTGTATTTGTAACTTAGGTTAGGATTTATTTTACAGGTAATTGGGTAATTATTTTAACTAGGTAGCTATTAAATAGTTAATAACTATTTAATAGCTATTATACCTAGTTAAAATAATTAACAATTTACCTGTAAAATAAATATAAACCCTAACATAGCTATAATGTAATTATTAATTATATTGTAGCTATCTTAGGGTTTATTTTATAGGTAAGTATTTAGATTTAAATAGGAATATTTTAGTTTATAATATGAATTAGATTTATTTAATAAGAATTTAGTTAGGGGTGTTAGGGTTAGAGTTAATATAGTTAATATAAATACTATAGTAACTATATTAACTATATTAACCCTAATATAATTAGGGTTAATATAGTTAATGAAAAGAGTGAGTGAAATAGTGCGCTAGTGTTGGGGGAGGAGATCAAACACCTTACTGGGTATGCTCAGATCCTTCAATCTAAGCAACAGTGATAAACTTAGAAAAGTGTGGATAGTAAGGGCGCTAAAAGCTAAAGATCATAGGGGGTGGTGGTATAATGTAATAACTATATTAACTATAATATACTTAGGGTTAATATAGATAATATAGCTGGCGGCGGAGTAGGTAGATTAACCCCTTAATGACAACTGACGTACCAGGTACGTCATGCATTAACTAACAGTCAATGACAATGGACGTACCTGGTACGTCAGTTGTCAAACAGAGTGCTGGAAGTGATCACAATCGCTTCCAGCAGCTCTGAGGGTATTGCAGTGATGCCTCGATATGGAGGCATCCTGCAATACCACTTTACAAGCCTCCGATGCAGAGAGAGCCACTCTGTGGCCCTCTCTGCACCGGTAGCGATAGTGCCAGTGTCCGCCAGGTGCACGATGCGCGTGCGTGTGCACGATGCGCGAGTGTGCACGTGAGCGTGCATGTGCGCGTGCGCGTGCGCGCGTGCACGTGCACCCATTAGCCACACTGACACCAATGAATGAGGGCAGAAAGGGGAAAAAAAAGGGATTTTAAAAAAAAAAAAAATATAAAAGGATCTGGGTGGGGATGGGGGTATTGTGGGGGGCTGCTACACTACAGAAATAGTTTTTTAAGTAAAAAATAAAATAAAAATACTTTTTGGGGGTTTTTTGGGGCCAAACTGGGTACTGGCAGACAGCTGCCAGTACCCAAGATGGCGGTAATTAGGTAGGGGAGAGGGTTAGAGAGCTGGAGGGGGGATCAGGGAGGTTGGGGCTAAGGCAGGGGTCCATCACAGCTAAAATACTTTATTATTTTTATTTAAAAAAAAAAAAAAACCTCTTTAATTTAGTACTGGCAGACTTTCTGCCAGTACTTAAGATGGCGGGAACAATTGTGGGGTGGGGGAGGGAAGAGAGCTGTTTGGGAGGGATCAGGGGGTGGGATGTGTCAGGTGGGAGGCTGATCTCTAAAATTAACCCTGCAAGCTCCCTACAAGCTACCTAATTTAACCCCTTCACTGCTGGGCATAATTAACGTGTGGTGCGCAGCAGCATTTAGCGGCCTTCTAATTACCAAAAAGCAACGCCAAAGCCATATAAGTCTGCTATTTCTGAACAAAGGGGATCCCAGAGAAGATTTTACAACAATTTCTGCCATAATTGCACAAGCTGTTTGTAAATAATTTCAGTGAGAAACCTAAAATTGTGAAAAATGTTAAGGTTTTTTTTTATTTGCTCGCATTTGGCGGTGAAATGGTGGCATAAAATATACCAAAATGGGCCTAGATCAATACTTGGGGTTGTCTACTACACTACACTAAAGCTAAAATTAACCCTACAAGCTCCCTACAAGCTCCCTAATTAACCCCTTCACTCCTGGGCATAAAACACGTGTGGTGCGCAGCGGCATTTAGCGGCCTTCTAATTACCAAAAAGCAACCCCAAAGCCATATAAGTCTGCTATTTCTGAAAAAAGGGGATCCCAGAGAAGCATTTACAACCATTTGTGCCATAATTGCAGAAGCTGTTTGTAAATAATTTCAGTGGGAAACCTAAAGTTTGTGACAAATTTTGTGAAAAAGTGAAAATTTTTTTTTTTGATCGCATTTGGCGGTGAAATGGTGGCATGAAATATACCAAAATGGGCCTAGATCAATACTTTGGGTTGTCTTCTAAAAAAAAATATATACATGTCAAGGGATATTCAGGTATTCCTGACAGATATCAGGGTTCCAATGTAACTAGCGCTAATTTTGAAAAAAAGTGGTTTGGAAATAGCAAAGTGCTACTTGTATTTATTGCCCCATAACTTGCAAAAAAAGCAAAGAACGTGCAAACATTGGGTATTTCTAAACTCAGGACAAAATTTAGAAACTATTTAGCATGGGTGTTTTTTGGTGATTGTAGATGTGTAACAGATTTTGGGGGTCAAAGTTAGAAAAAGTGTGTTTTTTTCCATTTTTTCCTCATATTTTTTTTTTTTTTTTTTAGTAAATGATAAGATATAATGAAAATAATGATATCTTTAGAAAGTCCATTTAATGGTGAGAAAAACAGTATATAATATGTGTGGGTACAGTAAATGAGTAAGAGGGAAATTACAGCTAAACACAAACACTGCAGAAATGTAAAAATAGCCATTGTCATTAAGGGTAAGAAAATTGAAAAATGGTCCGGTCATTAAGGGGTTAAATTAGGGGTTAATAATTTTAATATAGATGGCGGTGGTGTAAGGGGTTCACATTAGGGGATAGATCAGTTAGATGGTGGCGGTTTTAGGGGCTCACAGTAGGGGGTTAGTTTATGTAGATGGCAGCGGTTTAGGGGTTCAATACTTTATTAGGGATTGCGGCGGGGCATCGCGGTTGACAGGGAGATAGACATTGCGCATGCGTTAGGTGTTAGGTTTTATTTAGCAGATCGCGGTTGACAGGGAGATAGACATTGAGCATGCGTTAGGTGTTAGGTTTATTTAGCAGCCAGTTTAGGGAGTTACGGGGCTCCAATAGTCAGCGTAAGGCTTCTTACGGCTGCTTTTTGTGGCGAGATGAAAATGGAGTAAGATTTCTCCATTTTCGCCACGTAAGTCCTTACGCTGTATATTGGATACCAAATTGCACGGGTTTGGTATACCTGCCTATGGCCCAAAAAACTACGGGCGACGGCAGAAATATACGCGCGTAACTTCTAGGTTACGCCGTATATAGGATACCAAACCCGCGCAAATATTGGCGTTGCCGACTTTTGCGGGCGACGATTTTCATCGGATCGACCCCCAGATGTTTAATGTTCCTTTAATAATATTCATTATAATATTCTAGCTGCAGCTTATAAATCGTCTGCAGTTAACTCAGTATTCAAATTATGCCAGGTTTCTAGTCATCATAAAGTAACCACGTTCTATTTTACAAAATAAAGGAGGAAAAACTAACTGTTTCTTATAATCACAGTTGTGAAAGCATACACTAACGCCTAGATTTAGAGTTTTGTCTGTAACGACCCCGCGTAGCTAACGCATGCTTTTTTTCCCCCGCACCTTTTAAATACCGCTGGTATTTAGAGTTCAAAGAATGGCTGCGTTAGGCTCCAAAAAGGGAGCGTAGAGCATAATTTACCGCCACTGCAACTCTCAATACCAGCGGTGCTTATGGACGCGGCCAGCTTCAAAAACGTGCTCGTGCACGATTCCCCCATAGGAAACAATGGGGCAGTTTGAGCGGAAAAAAAACCTAACACCTGCAAAAAAGCAGCGTTAAGCTCCTAACGCAGCCCCATTGTTTCCTATGGGGAAACACTTCCTAAGTCTGCACCTAACACTCTAACATGTACCCCGAGTCTAAACACCCCTAGCATTACACTTATTAACCCCTAATCTGCCGCCCCCGCTATCGCTGACACCTACATATTTTTTTTAACCCCTAATCTGCCGCTCCATACACCGCTGCAACCTACATTATACCTATGTACCCCTAATCTGCTGCCCCTAACACCGCCGACCCCTATATTATATTTATTAACACCTAATCTGCCGCCCCCAACGTCGCCTCCACCTACCTACAATAATTAACCCCTAATCTGCCGACCGGATCTCACCGCTACTATAATAAATGTATTAACCCCTAAAGCTAAGTTTAACCCTAACACTAACACCCCCCTAACTTAAATATAATTTAAATCTAACGAAATAAATTAGCTCTTATTAAATAAATTATTCCTATTTAAAGCTAAATACTTACCTGTAAAATAAACCCTAATATAGCTACAATATAAATTATAATTATATTGTAGCTATTTTAGGATTAATATTTATTTTACAGGCAACTTTGTAATTATTTTAACCAGGTACAATAGGTATTAAATAGTTAATAACTATTTAATAGTTACCTAGTTAAAACAATTACAAAATTACCTGTAAAATAAATCCTAACCTAAGTTACAATTAAACCTAACACTACACTATCAATAAATTAATTAAATACAATACCTACAAATAAATACAATTAAATAAACTAACTAAAGTACAAAAAATAAAAAAGAACTAAGTTACAAAAAATAAAAAAATATTTACAAACATTAGAAAAATATTACAACAATTGTAAACTAATTACACCTACTCTAAGCCCCCTAATAAAATAACAAAGACCCCCAAAATAAAAAAAATGCCCTACCCTATTCTAAAATTAAAATAGAAAAGCTCTTTTACCTTACCAGCCCTGAAAAGGGCCCTTTGCGGGGCATGCCCCAAAGAATTCAGCTCTTTTGCCTGTAAAAAAAAACCATACAATACCCCCCCCCCAACATTACAACCCACCACCCACCACTTAAATAAACCTAACACTAAGCCCCTGAAGATCCTTCTACCTTGTTTTCACCACACCGGGTTCACCGATCGGTCCAGAAGAGCCTCCGATGTCTTGATCTAAGCCCAAGCGGGGGGCTGAAGATGTCCATGATCCGGCTGAAGTCTTCATCCAAGCGGGAGCTGAAGAGGTCCATGATCCGACTGAAGTCTTCATCCAAGCGGGTGCTGAAGAGGTCCATGATCTTCAATCTTCTTTCTTCCGGATCCATGTTCATCCCGCCGACGCAGAACATCCATCTTCACTGACGATTTCCCGACGAATGACGTTTCCTTTAAGGGACGTCATCCAAGATGGCGTCCCTCGAATTCCGATTGGCTGATAGGAGTCTATCAGCCAATCGGAATTAAGGTAGGAAAATTCTGATTGGCTGATGGAATCAGCCAATCAGATTCAAGTTCGATCCGATTGGCTGATCCAATCAGCCAATCAGATTGAGCTTGCATTCTATTGGCTGTTCCGATCAGCCAATAGAATGCGAGCTCAATATGATTGGCTGATCGGATCAGCCAATCGGATTGAACTTGAATCTGATTGGCTGATTCCATCAGCCAATCAGAATTTTCCTACCTTAATTCCGATTGGCTGATAGAATCCTATCAGCCAATCGGAATTTGAGGGACGCCATCTTGGATGACGTCCCTTAAAGGAACCTTCATTCGTCGTCGGAAGAAGAGGATGGATCCGCGCCGGAGGTCTTCAAGATGGAGCCGGTCGTCATCGGATGGAAGAACATAGAAGATGCGGCTTGGATGAAGATGTTTGCCGGTCCGGATCGACTCTTCTGCCCGGATAGGATGAAGACTTCTGCCCGAAGATGGAATTCTTTAGCCACCGCTTGGATCCAGACTTCAGCCGGAGGATGGACGTCACTCTTCAGCCCCCGCTTGGGCTTGGATGAAGACTTCGGAGGCTCTTCTGGACCGATCGGGACCCGGTGTGGTGAAGACAAGGTAGGGAGATCTTCAGGGGCTTAGTGTTAGGTTTATTTAAGGGGGGCTTGGGTTAGATTAGGGGTATGTGGGTGGTGGGTTGTAATGTTGGGGGGGGTATTGTATGTTTTTTTTTTTTACAGGCAGAAGAGCGGAAATCTTTGGGGCATGCCCCGCAAAGGGCCCTTTTAAGGGCTGGTAAGGTAAAAGAGCTTTTCTATTTTAATTTTAGAATAGGGTAGGGCATTTTTTTTATTTTGGGGGGCTTTGTTATTTTATTAGGGGGCTTAGAGTAGGTGTAATTAGTTTAAAATTGTTGTAATATTTTTCTAATGTTTGTAAATATTTTTTTATTTTTTGTAACTTAGTTCTTTTTTATTTTTTGTACTTTAGTTAGTTTATTTAATTGTATTTATTTGTAGGTATTGTATTTAATTAATTTATTGATAGTGTAGTGTTAGGTTTAATTGTAGATAAATGTAGGTATTTTATTTTATTAATTTATTGATAGTGTAGTGTTAGGTTTAATTGTAACTTAGGTTAGGATTTATTTTACAGGTAATTTTGTAATTATTTTAACTAGGTAGCCATTAAATAGTTATAAACTATTTAATAGCTATTGTACCTGGTTAAAATATTTACAAAGTTGCCTGTAAAATAAATATTAATCCTAAAATAGCTACAATATAATTATAATTTATATTGTAGCTATATTAGGGTTTATTTTACAGGTAAGTATTTAGCTTTAAATAGGAATAATTTATTTAATAAGAGTTAATTTATTTCGTTAGATTTAAATTATATTTAATTTAGGGGGGTGTTAGTGTTAGGGTTAGAATTAGCTTTAGGGGTTAAAAAATGTATTAGATTAGCAGTGAGGTCCGGTCGGCAGATTAGGGGTTAATACTTGAAGTTAGGTGTCGGCGATGTTAGGGAGGGCAGATTAGGGGTTAATACTATTTATTATAGGGTTATTGAGGCGGGAGTGAGGCGGATTAGGGGTTAATACATTTATTATAGTGGCGGTGAGGTCCAGTCGGCAGATTAGGGGTTAATAATTGTAGGTAGGTGGAGGCGACGTTGGGGACGGCAGATTAGGGGTTAATATTTGAAGTTAGGTGTCAGCGATGTTAGGGAGGGCAGATTAGGGGTTAATACTATTTATTATAGGGTTATTGAGGCGGGAGTGAGGCGGATTAGGGGTTAATACATTTATTATAGTGGCGGTGAGGTCCGGTCGGCAGATTAGGGGTTAATAATTATAGGTAGGTGGAGGCGACGTTGGGGACGGCAGATTAGGGGTTAATAAATATAATATAGGGGTCGGCGGTGTTAGGGGCAGAGGATTAGGGGTACATAGGGATAATGTAGGTTGCGGCAGTGTGCGGTCGGCAAATTAGGGGTTAAAAAATTTTAATAGAGTGGCGGCGATGTGGGGGGACCTCGGTTTAGGGGTACATAGGTAGTTTATGGGTGTTAGTGTACTTTAGAGCACAGTAGTTAAGAGCTTTATGAACCGGCATTAGCCCAGAAAGCTCTTAACTCCTGACTTTTTGCTGCGGCTGGAGTTTTGTCGTTAGATTTCTAACGCTCACTTCAGCCACGACTCTAAATACCGGCGTTAGAAAGATCCCATTGAAAAGATAGGGTACGCAAATGGCGTAGGGGGATCTGCGGTATGGAAAAGTTGCGGCTGCAAAGTGAGCGTTAGACCCTTACCTACACGACTCTAAATACCAGCGGTAGCCCAAAACCAGCATTAGGAGCCTCTAACGCTGGTTTTGATGGCTAACGCCAAACTCTAAATCTAGGCCTAAGATAGTCAATTAAAGTACTAATTTATCTATTGAAAATCCTGATAGTATTTACATATATCTTTAGTGCCACCAGAATATTTTAATCCATCAGTATTTCTTTCTTTTGCTTCTAATTTAAAGGGGCATAAAACAAGTTGGGATAGAGACAAAATATAATAATATGTACTTTAATTAGATTACCTGCAAATTTATACTGCAGTGCCTCACAATTAACCCTTTCTTTTTAGTTTCTGAATTGTAAAGCTCTAACTCCCCCTACACATTTCCTTCTATGGCTGTATCTATATCTATTGTTGTTTTGGTAGAATGCAAAAGTGAACAGGGATTATCTGCTGGAGCATGCCTAGAAGCAGTTGAAATACAATGCCTGTGTCTAAACACTGATAATGGGAGTGGAGCACAGTGGTCTAGACAGCATGACTTTGTAACTCATTTTGCTTATTTTTGAAAATTATTTTTAAATACTGGCCAACAATTGTTTTATGCAAACTATTTTACTTAATTAGCCCTTTTAGGATATGCACAGATCTCAACCTGTTTTATGGCACTTTAAAGCATTGTTTTGTATATAAATTCCGTTTGTCAGATAGATTTAGCCAACTTTATTGAGTATCAGCGTTATGAGTACAAAATTGTGGCTCAACCTTTAGTTTGAGTTTTGAAATTCCATTGAGAAAGAGCTGAAACCAGCAATTTCACAGGTTTAGTTAATTTGGAGTTTTTTTAACCATGAGTTTAAATTCTGAGATAAACTTACATTTTTTGTCATTTGTATTGCTATATATGTTATACATTGATTGTACCTCCTATAAAAATGTTTGCCTTTATTTGAGTATTGGGTAGGACTTCTTAAGAAACCTATTACATTTTATGCTGTATAGCCATCTTTTTCAATAATGTGTATATAACATTTTAGTATACCACCTAATATTTGAATATATTGGAGGTTTCTAAGGGGTTAGACTGACTCTGTCTGTACAGTTACAAAACATAGCTTGGTAGCTTTATTAGATAAAGAAAATACATTTTCTAGTAAGACCATTGTGTTTATTGCACTTGTTTCCTGTACTCAATTAGGACTCACTGCTATATTTCTTAAAAGGGGAAAAAAGGGGAACATGTTTGACCTGTCCCAGTATGGTGGTATATAAGTTCCTAATCAGAAAAGTAGCACCGCTTCTGAGACTTTATCCAGTGCGTTTACTAAGGTTAGATTGGCCTACCAGGATATCAGGAGATGTTTCGGTGGGCTGCAGTAGCTGGGGCTGGAAAGCTATAATTTAAAGGGGTAACTAATGGGATCAATTGGGTTGTAGGGTGTCTATATAACAACAACCTGACACTTTTTCTTAATATAAACTAATAGAATTCTGAAAAAATATTCTGTGGGAAGGAATATGCCAGTAATCCCATTTGAGAAAAAGGGGGTATGCACTTTTTATTGACTCAATGGAAAATAGAGCTGGTCTCCAAATTTTCAAGGGCTGCTTTTTGTATTTGCAATTTGGCCCTGGCAATTACTTCTTACATGTATGTAATATTCCCTTTTTTTCGTAAAAGTAACCCAACTGCATTGTTTCCTTTCCTGAAGGGTATTACCAAAATTTTTGCTCCAGGAGCTATTGCCTGTATCAAGCTATTGATAAATTGACCTGATGTTTTACTTTATTGTGCCTTGTATTACATTCAGCCATGCAAAGTTGTTGTTTTTTTAATATCCACAAAAAATCCTGTGAACACTTCTGCATTATTCTGATTTAATGAGCTACAAATAATCACAACCAGGAGTCTGTTTTGATTTGGAACATTATTCTGGGGTACCTGATCCCTGGAGAAATGACCTGTAGAGTCTATATGATCTGCCTTTTATTAACTATCTGTCAATAGTGGTTCAAGGGAAGAACTGAGATACATGCTTGAACAGTAATGAAATTGCCAGGAAAAAAAATACCAGATGAAAAGTGTCTGTGAGTCTGGTTTGCTTTAGGATTCAGAAATTCATTGTGAGCCCATTGCTTACTGTTCATCCCATATGAAATCTGTTATAAATTAAGAGTAAATCAAAGGGATCCTGTCAAATGAAAATTGCATTTTTTGCTATGAGGTTTTTTCATAGGTATTTTTATGGTTAATTAAGTGCCAGAGGAAGAAGAACTTGCTGATGAGAGAAATTACACTTTTGTGATTTAGATAAAGCATGAAATAAAAACAACTCAAATGTACTTCTATTAACAAATGGTACAGTGTTTTTATATGCTGTGGCACCAGCTTTACTGAGCATGTGCAAGAGTTCAGTGAATGTATGAGTCTGAGATTGGCTGATGGCTGTCACATGAAATAGAGGGCTGGAAAATGAAAGGACATTTTGAAACTTTTTCTCAGAAAAACAAAATATTTACTTCTCAACTGAAATTCAAAGTTAGTGTTATAATTTTTTAGCAGGTAGACAAGTTATGGAGCAGCAGTCTTTAGACCGCTGCTTCATAACTTCTGTTTCAGGTGAACCTAAAGGCTCGCTCTAAACAAGGGGCATCAAGCTCTATACGGAGCTTGATAAATTGACCCCTTAGAGTAATTATTTTGCATGCAGAAGCAATTCATTCAAAAAGGCAGCACCACAGTGGCATTTTACTGTTTTTTGTTGTTTTTTTATTTTTGTTAAAGGGACACTCAAGTCAAAATTAAACTTCATGATTCAGATAGAGCAGGCAATTTTAAGCAACTTTCCCATTTACTTCCATTAACAAAATGTGCACAGTCTTTTTATATTTAAACTTTTTGAGTCACCAGCTCCTACTGAGCATGTGCAAGAATTCACAGCATATATGTATATGCATTTGTGATTGGCAGATGACTGTCACATGATACAGGGGGAGTGGAAATAGACATAACTTTGCAATTTATTTAACAAAAATCTACTAGTCATTTGAAGTTCAGACTAAGTGCTATTGCATTGTCTTCTTAGCATGCATTTGTTGATTATGCAAATCTACAGTGTTGACTGGTCCTTAAATGCGTTTTTTTCATTCAAATTGGTGTATTTTTTTCTCATCTGCATATAAAAATAGGCATTTTAAACAAACAAAAATTGTGTTTCTTTTGTTATACAGATGTTCCTGTAGTGAGAAAAAAATAATACAAAAAATGACTTTAATGCTCTGGAAGTCAGGGGTCATAACCCATAAATCAGTGGGAATGTTGCCTATCAGTCAATGAGCAATCACTTACTGTTAGTCTCAAAGTCAAAATAAACAGTTTTAACATAAACTTTTGTTCATGAAAAAAATAAATAATAATTATATATATATATATATATATATATATATATATATATATATATATATATATCTCAATAGTAAAAAATGCATGTGTGCTATTTTTTAGCATTCTTTGTCCCTTTAACTTTAGAGCAGGATTGTTTTAGTTCATCAACTTTCTTGTGCCAGATTTATTATGCTTTTAAATTACCTCTGAATCTCATTTCAGTGTCCTTATGACACACCAATGTCATAAGCTCTATTTATACACATGAAATTCCTTTACCTTTATAATGTAGGCTGTTTCAAGTTCCACCGCTGCATAATCTTTCATCTTTTTCTTAGATCTACAGTTTGGGGTACTCTTTAAATGGGCCAACATATAGATACACACAAACACACACACTCAGATTTTAAAAGGAATTGCAATTTTAATCTTTGATTTCCCTTATATCCCTGATAAGGAATCACATTCCCTTCCAAAGACATAAAGTATCTATAGTTGTTGTTTCCTATATTCAGAGAACTACCTTTAAGTTGTTGACTAGAATTTCCTCTCAGATGGGATCAGCCTGTGTATAGTGAAAGCTAAATGGTTAAGCACCTTTAAGCAACCAGAGCTATTTTTTAGAATATCTAAAAATCTTGATCTCTTGTAGTTTGTCCAGGGTCGGCTCCAGAACAAATGAAATGAGGGGGGCATTTTTTTTTCATGAGGGGGCACGCATTTACAGTCAAAATAAGAGCAGACCTACATATTCTGCAGGAAAGTATAGCTTCTGGCTGGCTTATCCCTAACTATTAACATTTGGAGAATATGCGCTAAATCACTAAGTAAAAGAATGAAGTCTAAATCCTATGCAGTGCACTAAAACAGAGACATTAAACTTGAGACCCCCAGTGCAATAGCTCCCTAAAAACAATTCACCCCTTAATCACCATGATCCAAAACCCTTAAACTCATTCTCAAATCTCAATCATGTCCTAAACAGCCATGCACCACAAACCCCCCAATGCAATTAACCCCTTTATTAGCAATAGCAGTGAGGATACTAGGTTTTCAGGTACTGGTAATTTTGTAGATTGGATTTAGCTATACCTGTTTTGCAATAACTAACAGATATCAGGCTACTTAATACAACCTATGTACTGTGAACCTATAAGAATATGATTGTATCATATAATAAATAAGTCTATAAATGGCTACCAGCTTCTATCGACGCCTCAAAAGTGCACTGTGATCTTAGGCTGGGCCTAAGATCACAGTGCACTTTTGAGGCGTCGATAGAAGCTGGTAGCCATTTATAGACTTATTTATTATATGATACAATCATATTCTTATTGTGGTCTATTGTTTAAGAAAATGAGTAACTGACGATAGGTAAAATTAATAGGGTTAAAGACAAGTCCAAAAAGTCTCTAACTTCCAATTCCAAATAAAAGGTTAAGACACGGAGCTCCTTGCAGATGCTTGATGCAGCCTCACAGTTCAGTAGCTAACTCTGCCCCCAGCATGCAGCATTACATAACAATTCACTATTTTATTTATTATTTTTAAAGTGTATGATCATATCAATATTTTTTGAGGGGCACAGCATTTCATTTGGGTGGGCATTGCCCCCCAATGCCCCCCTTGGAGCCAACCCTGAGTTTGTCACAATAATGATTACAGTGCATTCTGTATTTGCAGTAAGAAAACGGCATCTATAGAAATCATCTGCTTTTTGCTCATCTAAGTAACCAACTAAGACACTTTTAAAAAAAGGTTAAGAACTGTAAAACAAAACAACCTAGGGGCATTAAGGCATTAGATTGCAAATTGTATTTGATTTCCTGGGCATACATCAAGATTATTTCGGATTTACATTTCTGGATATACAGATACATTTCTGTACACACGTATCCAAATCACAATCTCCCACACATACATTACACACACTACATACACTATACACACTACACATACACAATGCAAAGCACTAAATTATGTTATTGAATAAGTAAATTGGGCCTAATTATTTTTTCCATAACATAATGTGGAAAAAAGGGTATGTATGTGTATATATATATATATATATATATATATATATATATATATATATATATATATATATATACACACACCTTTTATAGGATATTGGCAACAATATTATAGATGAAATGACAAGGCAAATAAAACAATGCAAGTCATATAATAGTGTTAACTGAGTATTAATGGGACTGTTTAGTTTTCACCTTCTTTTGCCCTGAACTAGATAAGTGCCTGTGCAGTTATTACACTACAAAACTGTCCTAGCCTGTAACATATAGGAGCTGTTGAAAAGCAATAGATATAAACACCAGCTTGGAATGATATGAATTTTAATGCATTTTGCCCAAGGGAAAGGTTAAGAAGAGATTCCCAAGTTCAAGGAATTATGCTGCCCATGTATTTAATTCAGGTTGGTTATATTGAACCTAAGGTTCAGATATCAGTTCACAGCTGAGTAGCAGCTGCGGAAACATCTGTAGCTTTCTGATGAGGAATGCAGAGTACCTGAAACCCTGCACTGAAGCAGGAAAATAAAAATTATACATGCAAATTTTGTTGCATTCTTTGCATTCATTTGAAAACGCAAAACAAGCAGCCTCTTTAATGAATAAACATTTGTTAAAGAGATGGTAAACTGTACATGTTTTAAAATCAGGTACAGAATCTAAGAAATATTTTAGTTGGACTTTAACTGATCGCTTCTAATGAAGATGTGCTGTAATTTATTTTTTAATCTAGCCGTGCCATTCTAATCCCCCACTCTCTGGCCGCCCACATAAGAACTTGTGTTTTTTTGTGAAATAACGGTTTAAACTGTAATCCAATCGGTGCTCTAGCTACAAAAAAGTGCTGTATGACTAGACAACTGATTTGAGAACAGTTCAAACCATTAGCTCACGAAAAAAAAAAATATGAAGTGGGCGGCTGGAGCACGGAGTATCAGAATGGCACGGCTAGATTAAAAAGTAAATTACAGCACATCTTCATTAGATGTGATCAATTAAAGTCCATCTAAACATTATTTTTAACAAATTTCAAATGACCCCATGTAAGATAAAAATGAAGCAAAATCAGTTTTTTGTATGACAAGCAATTTGCACCAAATTTTTTGACTGTAATGGCTGGTTATTTATAGTGTGCTCCTAAACGGGCGAATTAGCGGGTTTGCGGGCAAGCGATAAATTAGCGCTCCACTTGTAATCTGGCCCTAAATTTATATTTAGTGATGGTTTTACCATAGGGTAGTGATCTACAGATCACACACAGAAAGCAATAGACATGCAAGTGCTGAATCAATTAGCAGTTTGCTTGGCAACAAGTATCCTGTTTATTAAAGGGCTGTCTTCTTTGGCTGCAACTTAGTCCTTGGTTTTTCCAGCTGTTAATGGTAAAAGATGTGAAAGCAGTTTCACAGAGAACAAGTGTACTGCAGTAATATAGCATATGTTATCAGTATGTTTGCAGTGTTTGATCAGATGTACCTGTCAGAAAAGAAAATAACATTGTTAAAATGTAAAATCCTTTTTTTTATTCTTTATTTTCTATTACTAAAGTAGGTAATCCCAATAGAGATCAGATGCACCCAACCGCTAATTTACTGTTGTGCTGTATTTGACTCCCAAGGGATTTAGCATATAACAGTTATATTACGTCAGATTAGCTTTCTATTTATTTGTCACCTGCAGATGTTAGATGTCCTTGTGTGCAGGTTGTTTATCTGCTATCTCTAGGTGGGATTACATGCAATACCTAAAGCAATCATGTGATCCAGGATACAAAAACAGCATGCTCTAAATTGTTATGCAGACACCTGTTTGTCAGCTATAAGGATTGAAGCTCTTGATCAGAACACAGTCTGTGTGCTAGTCAGCAGCAGCAGCAGATGCATGTAGCCATCATCAGTGGTTTCCCTGCTTGGGAGCTGTTATGCTTAAAGGGACATGAAACCCAACATTTTTCTTTCATGATTTAGGTAGAACATACAATTTTAAACAACTTTCCAGTTTACTTCTATTATCAATTTTGTTTCATTCTCTTTGTATCATTTGTTGAAGGAACAAAAATGCATTACTGGTTTCTAACTGAACACACGAGTGAGCCAATGACAATCAGTTTATCTATGCAGCCACCAATCAGCAGCTAGAACCTATGTTCTTTGCTGCTCCTGAGCTTACCTAGATAAACCTTTCAGCAAAGGATAACAACACAAGGAAGCAATTTAAATAATAGAAGTAAATTGGAAAGTTGTTTAAAATGTTATGCTCTGTTTAAATCACGAATGTCTAATTATGCCTTTACTGTCCCTTTAAGGCTTTCGCAGTGGATTTTACCTATGTGTTTAGACCCTTTGAGGGGTTAAATAAATAGTAAACTAGGATCAGTAATGCAAAAATGAAATGTTCTAATTATTTACAACATTCCAGCCAGCAAACAGGGAAAAAAAACGTTCTGTCATTTATCAAATAATTGTCCGGGATTGGTGAGCTAGTGGAATATATATATATATATATATATATATATATATATATATATATATATATATATATATATATATATATATATATATTAGTAATAAATAGTATAGCCAACCTACAGTAATGACAGCTTTGGTAAATATATTGTTAACACATGTTAAGAATATGGACATAGACAAATTATATGTATTTAATACATCTATTAATAATTCTGCTATCAAATAGAAGTCATATAGTGTTGAAACTGACAGTACTAATTTTAAACAGAAAAGGCAAGAGATGACACGGAGATCTAACCTTCTATATAAATAGTTTGATTATCTTTCATGGAAAGGGAATGTTATGCAAGTTTTTAACACAATCTGAGATAAATAGTCACAAACAACATGACAGCTTAGTGTATTTCTATATATTCCAGATGTCTCAGTGTATGAATGTATTGTGCCTTACATAATGATTTCATCTGCATCTCATGGCTGGGAAAATTTAGCAAACTTCAATGTGTTGTAGATTAAAACAAAATACTTTTATGCAATGCAGTTTTATTAGGATATAGCCAAAAGCTGACTGCGTCCAAAAGGCTGGACAGAGAGTCTCAATATTTAACCCAGTTAGGCTATGTATATATTGGACTAGATTACAAGTGGAGCGCAAAATATCGCTTTATTATTATTATTATTATTATCGGTTATTTGTAGAGCGCCAACAGATTCCGCAGCGCTAGAGTGCGCTGGTATTACAAGTTATCTGCAATGCAAACGCAACCTCACGTTCGCATTGCATGGAAGCATTGCGTTCGTGAGAACGTGTTTCCATAGGCTCCAATGGGAGCCTCGTTCTATTTGCCATGAGACACGGCATGAGAGCATAACGCAGAGAAGGGGGTAAGTCACGCAGCGATGGGCAGCAAATGTTAAATATATATATGTATAAGTTATAAAAAATTAAATCACAAAACAGAACTGCACACACTGGATTTATCTAAAAAAATAGAAAATGTATTTACATACGGTGACAATTCGGGGTCCACAAACCCCTTCCTCAAACCAATATACACATATTAACACATAAATATATCAAGGAATTGTACTTATAATATACTGCCTTGTCCTGAGAATAAAATGATAACAACAACTATCTTTTTTTCAACTGCAGTCTAAACCCAACCATTGCACTGCATCTTAAAGGCAAAAGATATACACAGGCATATAGAAGTGACTTTTGTACTTTTATTTTTTTAAGGCAGCCATTTTCTCTCCATTTCCTTCCCCTGTTAAAGTGAATGTCAACTTTCAAGAATGAGTGCCCGGTTTTTAAAAATACTATTAAAAACTGGGGCACATTCATTCATGAAAGTTTGCATTTCACCGGTTTTGTTAAAATACTTACCTTTTCTTCTTGAAGCCGGAGAAGCGATTCCCCCTCCTGCCGCTCGTCTATTCTTACGCCAGCAATGACGAATACGGCATCCTCCAATCACGGCTTCCCCCTCAGGGGAATCATTGCCTGAGGCAACACCGTGATTGAAGGAAGCCGGATTCGTCATTGCTGACGTAAGAAGTGAGGAGCGGCAGGAGGGGGAATCGCTTCTCCGGCTTCAAGAAGAAAAGGTAAGTATTTTAACAAAACGGGTGAAATGTAAAATTTCATGAATGAGAGTGCCCCTGTTTTTAATAGTATTTTTAAAAACCGGGCACTCATTCTTGAAAGTTGACATTCACTTTAAGTGCAGCCTGGGTCTAATGGTCCCATCAGGACCCATTATAGAACCAGCCCTGAATATCTGTAATAGAAAAACTTTTCAATATATTTTTTAATATTTATTTTGTCCCCATTTTTCTGTAATTTAACTATGAATATTCTAACTTTCCAATTGCTGTTAAAATTGGAAGTGCAGACTTCAGGCATAATATAGTTATATCCACCACAGTCATTGGTTGCACACTTTAGTTACCCAATTTTTCCTGTCTCTAAGGAGAGAAGGAAACCTAAGTTACAACATGGCCACCCTCAATCTTTTATGAACACTAACATTTTATGCTTATTTTTTAATATTTAATCAATTAATACAATTTAAAAATGCATCTGCATTTTATTCTCAGGTTAATCTTTGTTTTGAATATATAATTTATCTACCATTTATTTAGGGTATAATATACCTTTAAACGATTTCTGTGTTTTGTTTTCTTGCAGACTGTAAGCACACTTACCACCTCTGCAGGCAGCAATGAGTCTGGGATCTACTTTTGTGTGGCTTCAAACAAAGCTGGTTTTGATGAAAGAACCATGCGCTTCATCCTATCAGGTAATAGTGTTTTCCGTATGGCTAGAGCACTGATTGGAGAACAGTTCACACAAAAAATGAGTTATGAAGTGGGTGGGAGCTGTAGTGCGGGGTATTAGAATGACACAGCTAGATTAAAAAGTAAGTTACAGCGCATCTTCATTAGAAGTGATCAATTAAAGTCCAACTAAAATGTTGCTTAGGTGTTGCTTAGGTTCTGGACCTGATTTAAAAACATGTAAAGTTTATCATCAATTTTACATTTATATTTTACTATATGGTCCCATTTATTTGTATCTATGTGGTTCTATTCTGTTAGCTCTGTATTTATTTGCTGATATTATGTGAAATAATTGCATTAATTTCTAAAACACCAACAAATTTAAAGTGAAAGTAAATCCTAGCGTTTTACAAATGCTAGGATTTACTATTGAAACAAATAAAGGACACTTTCATTCATGAAGTATAAGATACTTCATGTAGAAAGCTCCTTTATTTGATTCAATCGATCATTGCTCTTAGCTCCTACAGCAGAGCATGGCTACAAATTATTTTGGCTAAGAGGTTACGTTTTCACCTCTTAGCCAATAGCCGTGCGGTAAATCCAGCTCCCATGGGCGCCAAGTCGGATTTACAGCACGGCTATTGGCTAAGAAGTGAAAACATCACCTCTTAGCCAAAAATTTTTTTTAGCTGTGGGCTGCTGTAGCAGCTAAAAACGGTGATCGATTTAATCAAATAAAGGAGCTTTCTACATGAAGTATCCTTTACTTCATGAATGAAAGTGCCCTTTATTTGTTTCAATAGTAAATCCTAGCGTTTGTAAAATGCTAGGATTTACTTTCACTTTAAAGGGAAAAATTACTTATTTTTTGTTGTTATACTAGGTAATTTAATCTCTTTATTATTATTATTATTATTAAAACACTTGGGAATGTTTGATGTACTGACATCAGTTTTATAAAAGGTGTATTACTGTCTCATCACAGATCATATAGTTATGTTTAAAAACCAAAAACAAATTAAATGATAAAAAGAGTTAAAAAATCTTCTTAATTAGGCACCACTTTCATTTACGCATGCATTTCAAATCTAATGTCATTTAAATGAAATTTGCATCAGGCCAGCATGCGTATGAAAGGATCACTAACTACCCATAAGTCTTTGACATTGTCCATGAGCCACTGCTGCACATATGACTCATACTGTCTCACTGTTTCCATAGAAACTGGAGACCTCTGAAACAGTTATTTTACAGTTACTATGGAAACAAAGATGAGCTTGCAGATTTACCAAACCATTTGTGTGTTCCGTTTTTTATTTTTTTATAAATAATTTGTTTCCAGTTTTCTAAATTCTAAATCACTATTAATTTATATAACTAATAATTTCCATAACTATGATGTAAATGGTTTTCTTATTTTCCCCCAATTCCAGTCCATCAGAATTTCAATTTGATAAAATTGCAGACTCTGGACCTCTGGACTTAACACTGCTATGTTTCTAAAAACAAAAACAAAAATAAAAAAATCTGCATATTGTTCTTAAGCTTATGTTTGTTTTGAGTACATTATTCTGGCTAGCAATCACTTAGTGTTAATGTCCCTTTTAAGGTTTTGTGTAGGTTAAAGGGCCATAATACCCAAATGTTTAAACACTTGAAAGTGATGCAGTATAGCTGTAAAAAGCTGACTAGAAAATATCCCCTGAACATCTCTATGTAAAAAAGAAAGATATTTTACCTCAAAAGTTTCTCAGTAGCCACATCCCATTGTAAAGGACTTCTAAGCAGCAAATTAGTATGTCTGTCCCGGGACAGCGGAAGGAGTGAGCTTAGATGCACTCTCATGTTATTTCCCTATTCAGTGTAAGGAAGTTTACAATGAAATCTCATGAGAGTTAAGTCAAATCTCATGAAATCACAGTAAAAGAGTTCATGACCTCAGCACTGCTGATGCTGATTGACTGCTGTTCATTTCTTCATTTTTTTTTTACCTGCAGCTGAGCAGCAGCTGAGTATAACTTTTTACACAGAACTTACTCTGCTGAGCTGAGGAAATTTTGAGGTAAAATATCTTCCTTTTTTACATAGAGATGCTAAGGTGATATTTTCCTGTCAGCTTTTTACAGTTATACTGCATCAGTTTCAAGTGATGTAGCATATGAGTATTATGTCCCTTTAAGTAGAATGCTGAGTAACACAATTGTTTTTTGGTTAAATCATAGGTTAAAACTACAACTCAGATCACTTTTAAGTTATGAAATTTGTATACAACTTATCATGGTATCAAATTGAGTGTACTGATATTAATTTAAATGATTACTTTCTGTTATAATTTTTAAGCTAAACAACTAACATATTAAAGTTAATAAACATTAATTAAAACCTACTGGCCTATATTTTCTCCAAAACGAAGTTTCATAACGTTCTAAAAGTTATATCTTTTATTCGCCGATGATGTCACGTTATCCTGCCCACTATTTTCAGCACTGAGTGTTCAAAATACTTAAACCAATAACTTTGTGTTTAATGCGCCATTTTGAAACCTAGGTATTGTAAACGGATTGGTACAGAGCAAAGGATACCCACGGAGTGGGTTTGGAAAACAATTAAATTTGCAGACAAGATTTCTGATATACGGTAGAGATATGTTAATGAAATGCTATTGATAAAAAGTGTATTTGGGGTAGTTAGTTAGTAACAGGCATAGAAAATATTTACTTACAGTGGCCCTTTAAGTGAAAATAAATTGTATTCAAACACATCAGGCAGTCATCATCATCAACATTGTATCAGTTATCTGTTGTATCATTTGCTACCATGAAAGGCTGTAAAAATCATGAGAAAGTCTCATTGAAAAACCTGCATTTCTTAAAGGGATATGAAACCCCAAAAATGTATTTTGTTCCCATGATATCCTTTGTTGAAGAGCTTCTGGAGCACTACATGACAGAGGAAAGTACTGCAATCTAGTGCTCTTGCAAATGGATAACATTCTTGAAAAACTGCTGCCATATAGAGCTCAAGAAATGGCCGGCTCCTAAGCTTTATGACCCTACTTTTCAACAAATAATACCAATAGAACAAAGAAAAATTGACAATAGAAGTAAATTAGACAGTTGTTTAAAATCCTATGCTCTTTCTGAATTATGAAAGAAAAAATTGTGGTTTCATATTTCCTTAAAGATGTTAAAATGTTGTATTCATGTCATTCATGTAGATTTATTAATTCAAATATTTGCTCTTCACCTGAGCATCCTTCCGTTTTTTTACAGCACTTTTGTGACATTGACACAGGTTCAATTGATTGTTAAAGGGATACCCACATTTTTTCTTTCATGATTCAGATAGAACATGCAATTTTAAGCAACTTTCGAATTTACTGCTATTATTAACTTTTCTTCATTCTCATGCTATTTTTTATTTGAACAAGCAAGAATGTAAGCTTAAGAGCCGGCCCATTTTTATTTCAGCACCTAGGTAGCTCTTGCTGATCGGTTACTAAATGTAGCAAACCAATCAGCAAGCTCTACCAAGGTGCTGAACCAAAAATGGGCTGGCTCTTAACCTTCTATTCCTGCTTTTTCAAATGGAGATAGCAAGAGAACGAAGAAAAATAGAGAATAGGAATAAATTAGAAAGTTGCTTAAAATTACATGCTCTGTCTGAATAATGAAAGAAAAAAAATTGTGTTTTGTATCCCTTTAATCAATAAATGCAAGGTATATCTTTATATTTAGCTCTATCTATCTATCTATCTATCTATCTATCTATCTATCTATATATATATATATATATATTGTGTGTATATATATATATATATATATTGTGTGTGTGTGTATATATATATATATATATATATATATATATATATATATATATATATATATATATATATATATATATATATATATATATATATATATATATATATATATATATATATATATATATATATATATATATATATATATGTGTGTGTGTTGTGTGTATACAGTGATAGTTATACTGAATGCCTATATTTGAGAGTGGATATAGGATTTTGATATAGAGCATCCTGTAAGCTGTCCTGTGGTTGTTGGTTGAGAGTGCTGATCAATTGAGGAGGGTATGTGTGTAATAAATAAATAAGTAGAATGCAAATTAACACAATTGTTTTTTTGGTTTAATCATAGGTAAAAAGTACAACTCAGATCACTTTTAACTTATGATATTCAATTAGTTACGTTTGGTGCCCAATACATGATATTGCACATATCAAATTAGAACAGATAGCAATGCGTTTAAACAATAATTATAATCACAACCCTTAGGAAACACATTGCAATATGATTATTTAAAATATTTGTATAATTGTAATCTATGTGTATAGTGTTTTGTTATGATAAAGTTATCTCACTGGATTAAATAAAAGGTACCTCTGGGGACTGGATGTTGCTATTCACACTTACACACTTACACCTCAGCCCAACATGCTGAATTCATACAGCCTCTATTGCGCTTCTGAGATATCTTGTCTTGTGGTTGTATCTCATTATTTCAATGCTAATGAGATTGCCTCATTTTTATTTATGAGTTATTAGAGTGGACTGTTTTGTAGAGGGATTTTTTTTATTTTTATTTATTTGTTCTGTAAGGTTTTGAATACATTTTAATGATGCGGGTATCTTTCACAGTAAAACTTTTCTATGTTCTGAGAAGTGCTTGTTTACAGGGCAGACCTATCTCTATTTGTTAGAATCGAGCTGATCTCACAATTTTTTTATGCAAAAATTGTAGATAATTTAGCGCTCTGGGATAAGCACAGTGCAGAGTTTATTTAGGAAATGATTGCATCTTTACATGTGTCTAATAATGCTGATTCAGTTTTCTAGGTACTTAGTAATACAGTATAACCTTAGCAGCTGTAATAAATAATACTCCTGAAGTATTTTACTCTGTTTGGATTCAAATAACCAAAATGTTCCTGTCCTAAGAATATCTGTCTTCTTTCAAAATAAGCTTTACCATCTTATCATTTTCATGTCTGCCAATGAGGCATATAATCTGCTGAGAAGATCTCTAGTATACGTTTACAGTTCACATAAGCTTTGAATTATAAAGTTGATTTTTACCTGGCTTAGTATATTGTACAAAATTAATTATGTTTGCTTAGATGTGCAATTAAACTGTGATTTATTGAAAGCTGGAAACCTGTGTAGAATCTTTTGTCATGCAACATTTAAAAGATGCCAAAAAAAAGTTCTGAGCATTTTTTTGTTAACTTTTCGCACATAAATGTAATCAGCCTGTACAATTTATTGCTTGTTATATCCATAGATGTCAGCTGAATTATTTTTTTTTATTGGGGGAATAAAAACTCTTTGACTGTAATAATTTTAATGTGTGTTTACCATATGAACACCTACCACATTTTAGAGTTAGAGCATTAAGTAACTACCATTTTTACAATGACTTTGTAATATTTAGATTGAAGCTTCAATACCTTAATAAGACGGAGACTTGTCTGTAAAATAACTAAATCAATGCTACAGTGTAAAGCACTCATTACATTTTGCTAATATGTGGCAATTAATGTGAGTGTGTTTTGAACATTATTTTTATTAATGAAAAATTGGAAATAGGAATACAAATTTAAAAAATGTGGTCATACAGCCGCTATATACCACTAAATAATAGTCCTGTTGTATATTAATTTGTATATTAATATTCTAGACTATGCCCTTGTTTTAGAGCATACAGTGTTTGTATATTACAGTAATAATCAAATCCCGGATTCTAAATTGTAATGGTGGTTTAATCTATATTTGTTTATATTTGAACTTTAATATTTGAACTTTATTTATTGGCGATATGAATAATAACCATATTCTAGTTTGAGATATCTTGTATTATTCATTGCTAGAGCTAAATATATTATAAAATAAAACACAATAGGACCAGATTACAAGTGGCGTGGATTTTTTTTTTTCTTGCGCGCAAACACATCTCAATGTAAGCTTTTAACACGGACAGGTTAGTGTGCATATTACAAGTTGAAAGTAATTTGCATGCAAGCAAAACCCGATGCATGCTAACGTTAGGACTTCAGATATCGCAGTTTCAATGGATCGTGTTTTAAAAAAAATTGCTTGTATGCTTACCTGATACTACTTAAGATTTACAGCACTAAACCTGAAGGTAGTTATGAATATTTCACATTCCAATTTTCTTCACATAGAAGAAAATGTTCTTGTTATTTTTAAATATACTGTATATATATATATATGTATGATTATTTTTTGTAAAATATATATATCTATACCTATATACATATATATATATATATATATATATATATATATAAACACAGATATATATATATATATATATATATATATATATATATATATATATATATAAACACAGATATATATATATATATATATATATATATATACATAGAACATTTTTGGAAAACATTGGAATATGCAATATTTACATTAAAGCACAGTAAAACATAATACAAAAATATTTAAATCGAATAAATATTCATTTTCACGTTTAAAGGTATTTGTCTGGGAAGTATATACAGTATATGTGTGTGTGTGTGTGTGTATTTTTGTATATTTATGTGTTCTTATGTGTATATATCATGTATGTATGTATATACATATATCAGGGGCAATCAAGGCACTTATCTAGGGCAGCAGATTGCGAGGGCTAAGCACTCTTTGAGTCTCTGTTTTATTTATATATATATATATATAATTATTACTGCTCACGTGTATACTGTGTACACATGTGCTAATTCATATAGACACATAAATACGCATGTATATATATATATATAATTATTACTGCTCACGTGTATACTGTGTACACATGTGCTAATTCATATAGACACATAAATACGCATGTATATATATATATATATATTATTACTGCTCGCGTGTATACTGTGTACACATGTGCTAATTCATATAGACACATAAATACGCATGTATATATATATATATATATATATATATATTATTACTGCTCACGTGTATACTGTGTACACATGTGCTAATTCATATAGACACATAAATACGCATGTATATATATATATATATATATATATATATATTATTACTGCTCACGTGTATACTGTGTACACGTGCTAATTCATATAGACACATAAATACGCATGTATATATATATATATATATATATTATTACTGCTCGCGTGTATACTGTGTACACATGTGCTAATTCATATAGACACATAAATACGCATATATATATATTATTACTGCTCACGTGTATACTGTGTACACATGTGCTAATTCATATAGACACATAAATACGCATGTATATATATATGTATATATATATATATATTATTACTGCTCACGTGTACACATGTGCTAATTCATATAGACACACAAATACGCATGTATATATATATGTATATATATATATATTATTATTACTGCTCACGTGTATACTGTGTACACATGTGCTAATTCATATAGACACATAAATACGCATGTATATATATATATATTATTATTACTGCTCACGTGTATACTGTGTACACATGTGCTAATTCATATAGACACATAAATACGCATGTATATATATATATATATATATATAATAACTGCTCACATTTATACTGTGTACACATGTGATAATTCATATAGACACATAAATACGCATATATATATATTATTACTGCTCACGTGTATACTGTGTACACATGTGCTAATTCATATAGACACATAAATATGCATGTATATATATATATATATATATATATATATATATATATATATATAGTATATACACACACAAATACATATTTAGAGATAGTTTTTCTCTTAGTTCCATTTTTACTTTGACACATATCTATAGTAGTGCCATTGGTTCCTCATACATAAATGTGGACGGAGTCTACATTTTCATAAAGTATGTCTAGTTTGATCTGATTATCCATGTGATAAGCATAAGGAAATCTAAGTGCTGGATCACTCTTTTTTTTAAATTGAAGCCACTGTATACTTGTACAAAACACATATTTAAATTTTCGTTTAAAGGGACACAAAATCCAAAATATTTATTTTGTGATTTAGGTAAAGCATGGACTTTTAAACAACTTTCCAATTAGCTTCTATTAGCAAATTTTCTTTATTCTCTTTTTGTATCCCTTGTTGAAAAGCAGGAACGTAATCTCAGGAGTGAGCATGTGTCAGCAGCATTCTATGGAAGAAGTTTTGCAAGAGCCATAGATAGCAGCAATTCTCCTGCCATGTAGTGCTCCAAAACTGTGCACACTACCTATCTAGAGATCTCTTACACAAAAGAATGACATGAGAACAAAGCAAATTTGATAATAGAAGTAAACTGGAAGCTTTTTTAAATTGTAAGCTCTGTCTGAATCGCAAACAATAATAATATGAGTTTCATATCCATTTAACTTGAGCCCTTACTGTCACTACTGATCTACTTTTACAGGAGTAGTGATATTTTAAAGGCAAAGCTTTTGATGTGCTTTCCTTACTTTTGTTTGGTTTTAAGATACAAGCGATTGTTTGTGTAATCTTAAAGGGGCATTATATAGTTAATACATTTAATAAGTTATTCCCTGCCTTCTTCTAGTCATTGGTTCACCATGTTGAAATCTACCTTTCAATGCATTCAATGTGTTTGCTTTTGTGCAGTAACTCATCTTCTGAAACCTACAGTGATTTCCAAAATGGAGAATACTCATCACAGACATTATGGCTACAAATAACGTGTTCTTAAATGTTTAAGATCATGGGGCCGATTTAAGAAGTAGCGTATGCTGCAGTTTCCGCGCAAGCCTTTGCCGGAAACTTAAGTTAAGAAGCAGCGGTCTTACCTCTGAGGTGGCGGACAGCAATCATCCCGATCGGATACGATTGGGATGATTGACACCCCCTGCTAGCAGTCGATTGACCGCGAATGTGCAGGGTGCGGACAACAACCCAAAGACACCCCTCTGAAATCCATGGATGCAGTGCCAGATACATGTTATGTTGCTAAAAAATAAAAAATAGTCTTTGTCAAACAATTTAAAAAAAAAATGAATAAATAAAATCATAACATTAGAGGGACACTGAACCCAAATTTTCATTTTCCTAAGAGGAAACTCTAGTTTATTGTGTGGCTTTTGCTACAAAATTGGTGGATTTTACCTTAGTTTTTCAGTAAGTAGACGTGGTGCCTTCAATTTTTATTGTGTCTTTCAAAAAATGCATTGTATACATTTTCATTATTTATGTCATAAGGTTTAGATCATTTATAAATATTACACTATCTAGTGAAAGAGACAAAAATGTAACAATATTTATTTTGGCCAGCCAATCAGAACATGTATGTAGATATATTCTGAGCAGAGCAATGTTGTAAATATCTTTTCTAATATTTTAGCTTAGTGAGTGTTAACTTTTACCAAAAGCATAAGTTTTTATTTTTTTATAATTTTAATACAAAAAAATGTATTTGGATATTAAATAATGTAAATGGAAACCCCTTTTCCCCCTTTCAAGCCTGTGTATTAGGTCTAAAAATATATATTTGTGTGGGAGGCACAATATTTTTTAAACACAATCCTCCTAGTGGTATTTTCAATTCTAGGTGCATACATCAGGTGGATAATTGAGGAAGGGGGGCAGTCAAATTCTTCATAGTGTATTTACATAACTAGAAACAGTTCATTCTTAAATATTTCCCAAAAAGCACAGATTTATTGTCCAATATGATTTGAGTTTAGTTTCTGGCTTCCTTTTGAAGACAGTGAAATTGTTACCTCATGTTTGGGCTAAATAATAAATATATATCTGTATAATAGGTTCCAGAGCACAGTAGCCCTGTCAGAACTGTATTCGTATTCCTATAACACACAAAGCTTGCTATGTGCTTTGCATGCACTGCCTACAAATGTAATAGGGGCATACATGATTTGAGCGGTATTATATAATACAGATTCAAATGATTATCTAAATCTTTTCATTGTGGTGATTTGCATCAATAGCTAGCTGCAGATAATTGATAACATGTCTGAAGTGACATACAGTGACTGCAAATGATTTTTTGCCGTTCTATTTAGACATCTTGAGCACAAGTAAAGTGGCTCCAAATACTGAACTGAACTTAAAGGGAAACTTTGTATATACACATTTTTCTATCATTCACATGAAAGAACATTTAAACAATGTCAATATATTGTCTGATAAAAGTGTGAGGTAAAAGCTGTAGCAATTGACAGCTGTATCAGTTGTGTACTTCCTGCTAATACTCATTAGCTGATTGTTACTTCTTACTAAATGCTCATTGGCTGATAGGTACTTCCTGCTAATGTTCATTTGACTATGAGCATTTTTACCTAAAATCTAATGAGTCCTAGGCCTCTATTTATCAAAGGTCTTGCGGACCTGATCCGGCAGTGCGGATCAGGTCCGCAAGACCTCGCTAAATGAGGAGAGCAATACGCTCGCAAGAGCTGCTGGTGCAATGCCGCCCCCTGCTGACTCGCAGCCAATCGGCCGCCAGCAGGGAGGTGTCAATCAACCCGATCGTACTCGATCGGGTTGAATTGTGGCGATTCCTGTCCGCCTGCTCAGAGCAAGTGGACAGGGTTATGGAGCAGCGGTCTTTAGACCGCTGCTCCATAACTTGTGTTTCTGGCGAGTCTGAAGACTCGCCAGAAACACGGGCTCCATACAGAGCTTGATAAATATGGGCCATTGGATGAAAATACCCAATTAAGGGCTAGGTTACAAGTGGAGCACAAATTCTTCCTTTTGCGGGTGCGTGATAAATAACCAACCAATAAAAAATCCATTACCGCTCAGAAAATGAACCAGAGAGCAGATCTCTGTTTAAATCTAAAAGCGCCCTAAATGCCTCCAGGATAAAGGGTGTTTTAGTTTTTAATGAAAAAAAATAGCATTTTTTTTCATAAAAAAACTTCTGCACTAGGCATTTGCAGTCTACAGGAACTGTAAATATATATTTATATGTTAATATGTGTATTGGATCTGATGTCTGGTTAATTTTATAAATGCTAATTGCTACCGCAAGCTTGCAGTATCAATAACCAGTCACTTGTAATGGCTGTTTAATTATCGTAATGGGCAAATTATCATTTATAACTTTTATATAAATAAAAAATTGTTGTTTTTTTTTTACAGAAATTAAAACTAGAGTGATGACAGAACCAGAGACAGCTATTCTGATTGGAAGCGATGTAAGCTTGGTCTGCATGGCAGAAAAGTATGTATATATGAAGCTGTCCTGGTTTTATCCATCAGGAGAGTTGGTGCCTCCAAATCTCACAGAGTTCTGGTATGAAAGACACACTGTCTTCCTGTCACTTACACTGAAGAATGTGACTCAGAAAGAGGCTGGAGTCTATAAATGCAGAGCTCTGCACCGCTATCATAGCAAGGAAGTGGAAACGAGAGACAATCACCTTGTGGTTTTAGGTGAGCAGTGAGATATACAAAAAAGTCATTACTCTGTGATTAAAGTAACACATTTGCCGTGACATTTCTTTGAAATACCATGCTAGTACTTAGTATTAAAGTAACACTAAAGTCAAAATTAAACTATAATGATTCAAATAGAGCACACAATTTTAAACAAATGTCTATTTACTTCCACATCATTTTAAATGGGGACTTTATGAGGCACAAGCTCCAACCGAATATGTGCAAGAATTCACAGAGTATATGTATATGCATTTTGTAATTGGCTAATGGCTGTCACATGATGCAGCATGAAGGACATTTTTTTTTAAATTCAAACTTAGTGCTTTTGCATTGTCTTTTTATTATGAATTGATTATGCTATTCTACTGTGTTTAGTGGTCCTTTAAGCACTTGTCAGTTATTTTGTTTTATCGGTTCAGAGTCATTTTTTAAACAATATTCTAACTGAAATCTGATGTTTGTGATATGTATAAGGTCATAATCACACTTAATATCCAATGCTCAGCTTTTTAGCCAAGGTACTCCAAACAATTATTTTCATGCCTGTTTTGGTTCCTTTTGGCTTGGTTCTATTTTTGGGCTGGACCACTAAATAATGTGCTTGTATAATATGCAGAAATCTGCCCATCCTCCCTCACTTGTGCTTCTTGTTATTGTTCTGTAAGTGATAAAATGATTAACATACACATTGTATACGTAGATATGAATTGCATCTGTTATTAGCTATCTTTACATAACTTCCACTGCACACATTAATTCAATAGGCCCAAAAGGTGTAAACATATATTTGAACAAGAGGCCAGTCTTCCATTAAAAAAAAATAAGATAAGTAACATATTTTGGTAATGAAATATATTCTAATATACTATTGCTTTAAAAGCCACTGAATAACTTTATAGGAAATGGAAACACTTCCAGTCAAAAGTTTATTTGAGTCCTAAAGCATAATACATCCCAAATAAAAAGCCTTTCATGTTGTCATCCTTATTGAAGTGAGACTGCTGAAATATTCATTATTTCACTTTCTGATGTATGAATTTGTACTTGCAGAAAAGGAGGCTCCTCAAGTGGTTCAAGAGCTTACAAACGCTATAGTTAACAGCAGCAGCACCTTGTACTTGGAATGTAGGGTCAATGGAACCCCCACACCCAACATCACCTGGTTGAAGAATGGCTATGTGATCAAACCTGCTTCCGGTATGGACTCTTTAGTTTCTTGAGATGCCAGTGACACCACCCATTTTAAAGGAACATTGCTTTGTGTGCCATACTATATTAGAAATGCTTTAGAAGAGATTATAATGGTAATTGATGAGAATGAGCATAGGAGAGCTATTATGTGCTACTTAAGAGGTTAAAAAGTTAAAATACATATAAATCAATTTCACTTAGATAACTTAATAAAAATATGTTATTAGAAGTAGAATAACTCTGTGCCAGCTTTATGAATATGCTAGAGTCAATCACAATCATATGTGACCCTTGTAGATCTCACAGACATCTTGTAATTCAGTTCTGTGATCTCCTACCTTGCAGGAATTACTCTTCTTTACAACAACAGCCTGATCATTGAGAGGGTAAAAAAGGAAGATGAGGGAGTGTACGAATGCCAAGCAACCAATGAGATGGGATTAGTCAGCACTTCTGCCTTCATCACTATTCAAGGTCAGTTGTATTACCCACTTCATGTCATCTGTTAATTTTGGTCACCGGTAAATAATGGTTTACATTGAATAAGGGTTGCATCATTGATAATAGATATAAACTTGTTGATATTTAGAGCTATATTACATCCATCTAATATTTACTGTACCTCTGTTTATAGGCACAGAGGAGAAGTCTAACATTGAAGTCATCATTCTGGTGTGCACTGGTGTGGCAGCAACACTCTTTTGGTTACTTCTTACTCTGTTTATACGAAAACTAAAAAAGGTGAGTGATGCTCTCCATAGCTTTAGCATCCTCCTGTGATTACAACTTTAAGAGATATAAAACAGTGCTCCTTTACTAAAAAAAAATATGTTTAATCAAATTGAAAAACAGATTGTGTTAAAAACAACAAACAACGTACTTGTTTTCTTGCAAAATCAGCACTTAGAAATTTCCAGATTAGCCCCTGTGTATAGATAAATAAGCAAACAGACATGCTGAAAACTTAAGTTACACTTTTTTTCAGCTGCAGAAATCTCTGTTTTTTAAAGGAATACAATCAGATTATTAGTGCTAACAATTTCCATAAGTACCAAAGTTGTAAAATAAATTGCACAGGATAAATAAGAAATTATGATTTGTCTAGCTTTAATTGGACAGTCAAGTAAAAAGTAAACTTTTATGATTCAAATAGGGCATGTCATTTTAAACTACTTTCCAATTTACTGTTATCACCAATTTTGTTTTGTTTTCTTGGTATTCTTAGTTTAAAGCTAAACCTAGGTAGGTTCATATGCTAATTTCATAGACCTTGAAGGCCGCCTTCAATGTGAATACATTTTGAAAGTTTTTCACCACTAGAGGGCATTAGTTAATGTGTATCATATAGATAACATTGAGCTCATGCACGTGAAGTAAGCACTGATTGGCTAAAATGCAAGTCTGTCAAAGGAACTGAAATAAGGGGGCAGTCTGCAGAGGCTTAGATACAAGGCAATCACAGAGGTAAAAAGTGTATTATTATAACTGTGTTGGTTATGTAAAACTGGGGAATGGGTAATAAAGGGATTATCTTTTTAAACAACAAAAATTCTGGTGTTGACTGTCTCTTTAACATTTAATGGACTAGTAACTTTTTAATATATTCACTTTTTCATTTCTATACTTGATTATGCTGCCAGTTTACCAAAACTGTCTTCTTTATCAAGTAAATGCTGCAGAAGTAGCCATGGGGAGACAGATCAGTGAGCTGTAGTGAAGGGAAGTGCTTGTTGCATTATGCACAGAGCAGCTGAGGGCTATAAGAAAAGAATGACTGATTAATGTTCATGCTGATCCCGCAAGACTGTTAAATCCCCCTCTTATTTGTAGAAAGCAGGAGGAATTATTACCTGAGCCCATATACACACCTCACCAATGCATTAACCTCAACTGCACCATTACCATTTCATTGCAATAACCCATATCCCACTATAACCCATCAGCAAACCATTAACCCTTATCAAACTTAATTTTTGCTTAAATCAGTGGATCTTTAACTGAAAAAATAAAAGGCCTTCTATCATGATTAAAGGGACACTCAAGTCAAAATTAAACTTTAATGATTCAGATAGAGCATGCAATTTTAAACAACTTTCCAATCTGCTTCCATTAACACTGAGCATGTGCAAGAATTCACAGAATAATAAGAATATATGGATTTGTGATTGGCTGATAACTGTCACATAAAGCAGTGGGAGTGGAAATAGACATCAGAAACAAATCTACTATTCATTTGAAGCTCAGACTAAGTGCTATTGTATTGTCTTATTGTGCATCTGTTGATTGTTCAATTCTACTGTATTCACTGGTCCTTTAATGTACCTCATCATGTACAGCCAGGGTTCCACACGTAGCTTCTCCACTGTGGCAACTGACACCATGGGAAATCTACATTTACAGATTTGTTTTCAGTTTAAGATTTTATTGTTAATGAACCAGGTAATCTTCTAGTTTTTGTATATTCAAAAATAAAGAGATCTAGAAATTATCTGCAGAAATTATTAAAAAAAAGCCCTCCACTAAAGCTTTGCTGGCCTGGCATTTGCTGCTTTATGTCAAAGTTGGATAAATCCTTAGTGATTTTTGACTAAATCTGGACTCCAGGATTAAGTCCCAATTCAAATCTACTTTCAAATAAAGCTAAATATTACTGAATTGCTTGCTTATGTCAGCTGTTTATGACAACACTACTTATCTTGTAAGAAGCATTACTGATAGAACTGAGGGTGCTATTTTTTCTCCTGCTAATGCTTTTATCTGAATTACTTTATCTGCAGCCCCATGCATCAGAAATGAAAACAGGGTATTTGTCCATCATCATGGATCCAGATGAAATGCCACTGGATGAACAGTGTGAGAGGCTGCCTTATGACAGCAGCAAATGGGAATTTCCTCGTGACCGGCTTAGTCTAGGTACGATTATGCTTCAATATGCATCATGCCAAACTGGTGCAGCCCATATAACTCAACTGTTTTTACTTAGAGGTGTATCAATTCATCTTACTGCACACTAAATGGAGACTCTGTATCAGAGCCCGCAATAGTTTTCAAAGTTTTCTTTTCATTGTTTGTTTGTTTTTTTGAATTCCTATTTTTTCTAATCATGGGAATTTCAGAATTCACTTAATATAGCTAAACAATAACATGAAAAGATGTGTTTTTATTTAAACATTTTGCTTAAAATTTGACTAAGACAATTACAAAGGTTCAATGTTATTATGCGTTTATTTTACTTTATGTAGACAATTGTATCTGTTACTCATTTATTCAGTCATGTTATACCTTCAAACCTAATGCTCTGTACAGTAAGACTTGTTACATTAGTGTCTACAGACACAGGTAGAGACTCGCGGGTCTACAGTAGAGCAGTCATGTCACGCTATTTGGAGTTTCTTCTGTAGATCACACTATAGATAAGCATTAACACTATGAATAGGAGCTCAGAAGTCATTTTCAGTTTATGAACACGTTCTTTAATTTATGTCAGAGCAAAGCAAACATGGCTCTTAACTTGAGGTGTTTGTATTACACTGAAAGTAACAAAATACATATATTAAAAAGATCATTAAAATATTGATCTAAATTATATAACAATACAAGCTAGTGTTTTAAACATTTAGTTCCAGTTTCATCTTTGTTGGTTCAAAAATAAATCTGATTAGTAGCAAGTTGTGATTTATTTATTTTCTAATATTCTAAATGTTTTCCATAGCTTAAATGGACACCCACAAAAAAAAACAAAGCAATATGATTTTTCTGTAATCTTGCAATAAATTAACTTACCGGCACAGTATGAACAATTTCTGAATAGCATAACAGCTTGTTTGTGCAGTTATTTTTCAAACACCCCCCCTCCACTTTTGTCATTTGAAGTTGAAAAGGCTTGCCACTATTATTTTGTAACACAAAACATACATTGTTTTGCAGTATCTTATCTTATTACCTCTACTGGGGCCAATCAGGGACAGATATGTGGCAGAAATAGTCATGTGAAGCCTGCAATATGCACCTCCAATTCTTAGAATTGGAAAATCATCAATTTTCCTTACAGTTAAAAGGGCAAAATAAACCATGACGGTTTATTGAAAAGCAGTTTTGCTATGCACAATTAAACACTTTATATTACAATTTCAAACAGTTTAATTTACAAAGTCATCAGTCATTTCTATTAAGTATTACAAATTTTGTTTATTTTAAAAATAATGATGTTAGATCACTGTGTACTGTTGATGATTAGATGAGCTAATGTTTTCAATGAAATTATGTATACCTCCATTTCATGATCATGTGGGATCCTTATCAGCTCAAGACCAGGGTACTTTGGCTAAACTTATTAAGTTGGTATTAGAGTACAATATGTTCAGGATATGAAAAGTTCAGAAAAAGTGCAGTCATTTCCAAACCCAACTTATAATTCTAATACCTTTTTTTCCTCAGTATAAGCAGCTTTCTTACGTATTGATCTTGCATTGCATGTTATTCTGCGTGGGAGCTGTCAACACACTTCTGATGTTTGCCCTTATCTCATGTTTGCCAGCTTTTGGTTTCTATCACATAGGAGTTTTTTCGGCTGTAAACCCATCACTGAGAATTTAAGCATGACCTACGCATTCTTTCACCTTTGTGTAATTGCATTAAATCAATTCACTCTACATAGCTACATATAAATATTATAGTGGCACAAATAACAGGCTTTTAACCTAACCTAATGTATATAATATGGTAGGAAAATTACTCGCCAGTATGGAATCTCACCTTAAAAAACAACATATGCCCACACTAAATTATATGAAGCCATACTTGCTGGGACATATTAAACCGAGACTAAATACAGTTAACACAGAACAATTGGATTTTATGTATGTAAAATATACAGTAATTTAATTATCTATCTGATCACAATATTCACTATTAAAGATTTGTATTTATTTTTTTCAAAATGATTGTGGTCAATACCATTATTTTTTAATAATGTTACTTGCATATTACAACAAAGTTTATGATATTCTATATAGTGCCGTTTTACAGAATGTGTAGTATTTAATTTGGGTCACATTATTCTTAAATGAATAATAAGAAAATATTGCAACAAAAGTGTTGTGTATGTAAAATAACCACTTAAGGACTGGGAAATGTAGAGAAAAAATTGCATAAGGCACCAGAGAATTTCTACCATTTTTGCTATCACTCCATTTAAAGAGAAATAAAGCCTTGTTTATTTATTTATTTTTTATTTACCTATCAATACTATATATTTTTTAAGTAGACAACCCAAGGTATTGATCTGCACCCATTTTGGTATATTTCATGAGACCATTTTGCTGCCAAATACAATCATATTATAAACATTTTTTTACTCTTTTCCAAACTTTGGGTTTCTCACTGAAATTATTTGCACACAGCTACTGCAGTCATGAGACAAATGGATGTAGTTTCTCTAGGGTCCCCTTTGTTCAGAAACAGCAGACATGCACAGCTTTGCCATTGTTTTTGGCAATTAAAAGGCAGCTAATTGCAGCTGTGCACCACACTTAAGGTAACATAAGGTTTATTTTAACTGTAGTGTAGCGATTACCCTTCCACCTGACACCTCCCACCTCCTGATCTTTACCTGATCCCTCCCAAACAGCTCTCTTCCCTCCTTCACCCCCCACTAGTCACCACCATCTTAGGTACTGGCAGACATTCTTACAGTATTCAGTTTAGGTAGAGTATTTTTTTAAAATATTTTTTTAATCTCTGTAGTGTATGGAACCATACTCAAGTAACTACCCGCCTCCCTGATCCCCCGCAAACATCTCTCTAACCCTCCTCTCTCTCACTAGGTGCCACCACCTTAGCTACTGTCAGCTGCCAGTACCCATTTTGTATGTTTTTTTTATTTATATTAAAACAAATCTGTAGTGTAGTGATCCCCCTCCCGATTGTATGGAGGAAACCCCTCTCCCCTCCCTCACCAGTTTCCATAGGGTCATTTGATGATCATCAAACTACTTAAGTAGTCATTTGCACATCATCAGGCTTGAAAAGTCATCAGCTAAGGTTAAACATTCTGGGTGATGTCTTCAGAATGATTAGTCGATTACCTTACTGATTCCTTCACAAACATGAACAGCCGGTGAATGACTCTAGAGTCATCTTATTTAAATATTTTGGCCTGTGGGAATATTTCAGGATGGCTTCTGATGACTAGTCTGGAGTTATCAATTACTTCAGAATGACTCTAGGAAGATCATCCTTTTTGAATAGGGAACATAACCCTCCCTCATTAAAAAAATAATATTTCTGTAGCGTAGGGAATCTCCCCTTCCTCCCCTCCTCCTCCTGCAATGTGCCACCCACCCACCTCCCTCCTTCCCTCCCAAACCACCCATTGCAGCACCACAAGCTGATGCATACAGTGACAAAGAGTGTCACTATTTGCATCTGTGATCTACCTTCACAAGAGGTAAAGAGGGCACGATCAGCGCTCCCTTGCCATATGAAGGCAGTTGCCTTCTGCCTCTGGCTGCAGTCTTAACTATCAAAGCTGACAACCCGGGACTGCAGCATGAGGTAGAAGGTCGGATGTAGCTACTATGTCAACAGGGTATGCTGAGCAAAGTACCATGTGATCTAGTAGCTACGTCCAAAAACCTTAAGGATTAATTTAATCTGTTAATGAGATGTTAAAGTCAATCTCTTTGATGTATAAAAAAATAATCCCTTTAAAAAAAATTACAGTTTTCTTTTTGTAAAACACGTGTTCATGTACTGAGAGAAACATCACTATTTATTTTAATATTTTTGTGATACGTTGCTGTCCACCAATAGATCTGAGTGAATTTTTGGTTGATGACCCAGTGAGCTTCTCTTTTATGGACCAGTTGTGCACAAATATTCACTTCCTAGTAGTTTTAAAATCAAAATAAAACAACATTAATTTTACCCTTTTCTGTGCAAAATATATTTTAAACGTGTTCAAATAACGTTTTTTTCAAATGCAAACTACATTGTTTTAGACCAGTGATGGGAACTTCCTAGCAGATTAATATTTTAGAAGCCTTAATGGCAACATATCAATGTCTGGCTATTAAAAAACAAATAATATAAAATGATATAGTTATATGATAGATTTACAGAAGGTTGCAGGCTACCCTCTGTCTGCTGTGCTTTGGGCTCTTCTGAGTTGTGGTCACCCCAAGCACAAATTTTTAGTTACAATTTTGCTAAAAAATAAATAAATCTATGCCACATTTTTAGTTCTGGTTTTCCTGAAGGGCTGCAAAAAAACTAGTGCCAAGGTCCTCGGCTGCCAGTTGGCCATCCCTGTTTTAGACTTATTAAATTTAAATTAGAGCAATACCAGGTTGAATTATTATTATTATTATTTTTAAAAAAATTGTGAGAACTGGGATACTATTCAGATTATCATATTACTTATTATATATGGCCATTGGGAATCAGTCAAGTTTGCCAAGCTATTTCTATACTTTATAGGAAAAAAACACAATTTATCCTCACAGAATTCTGAAACAAAAATGCTCATGTTAATTTCCAGTGATTGCTTTTACTACCATAGGATAATAACTCCGGATAGAAATACTACAGCTCTTTCTCTATACACTCACGCATGTTGTTTGTTTGATTCTGTTTACTGTGTGCTTTTGCATGACTCCCCATATAGTTGGATGACTTTGCATGCTGCACCACTGTTGAATAGGTGACTGCTCACCCTTTACTTTTACCTCTAGGGAAGACTCTTGGTCACGGTGCTTTCGGGAAGGTGGTGGAAGCCTCTGCTTTTGGCATTGATAAATGTTCAACCTGCAAAACTGTTGCTGTAAAAATGCTTAAAGGTATTCGTCCATTTTTTGTTTCACTCTTTTTGACAGAAGCTGACAATGGTACATTAGAGTTCTACAACACTATAGACTGAAATGATTTATTTACAATTTGGTATAGTTGTTATAAAAAGCCCTGACACAAATGAAAGTTGTTTTTTTTTTTAAACATGTTAACTGACAGAGGTTTGTGAACTATTATGTCTTCTATATGGTTTTTCAACCCTAAAAAAAGTGTGTCATGCTGTACATAATCAGTATAGTAATGTACTTGGGTTGCATTGGCAAATACTTAGTGGTGTTAAAAACATAGAAGCCACCAATAATATTAAGAAGTGAGTCATATAGTTGTGTCAGGAGATATAAAATGATTTTACATAAGAATGTATGCAGAAAACCCTAGCATCCAAAGACAAAAAATAAGAATCACAGCTTCCTTACTCCTGGAATTTCTCAATACCTGACCTACTATTATTTTGTCCTGTTCCAGCCAAACACAGAATATTTTAGTCTTAAGTCATTTTCATTTGTTATAGTTCAGTAGTTATGTTCTAACTGTCCTGTAAAACAAACTATACCCACTGTTTATTGGTGTATTGCATTTAATTTAATATATGTCTGATATTAATGCATACTAGTTTAGTGCTCAGTTTCAGATATGGAATACATAAAATGTATGTCAATATGACACCCATTTGTTATTAACAGAAAAAAAGCTGTTTGGGTTCTGTTTATTTCTCAAGTCACTTTGATTTTCAGTGACTACTTTCTTCAATCTTCTGCCTTTGCACAGTTGTGGGTGTGGGGTTCTTCATAAATTGAAGTATTCTTGTAATGTACACATATCTTGGGCACATGTCTGGAGTCAGATACCAGATACTGGGGATAGGCAGTACAAGAGCCCTTATCTTATATCTTCTGCAATTAAGAGGTGGATGTGGTCTCTTATTCAGTAGCAGAAAATCTCCTATTTCACCTGAAGAGTCACTTGACCCACTGATTATCATGCAGTTAGACAGAAATTGTGGTTTTCTAACCTGTTAAACACCAAGGTTAATTAATAAATGTAGGATGGATCTGGATCTGTTTCTCTACCTTCGCCAAAGAGACTCTTGGGACCACTTACTAGAAACAGGAAAATCTCCTCTTTCAATTGAAATCTAGAGAATAACCGTCTCTTTCACCTCTCTAGATATGATATGCATATACAAAAATATATCAATAGTTAACCAACTAAACAAGTTCAGAGCAATCAAATTATATGGATGAAACTTTTTCATCCTATCTACAAACATAAACCAGCCTATATATGAAACCTTACTTTATATGTAGCAGAATCTATTTTCTTAATATTAGGGGCCATGCGACCCTCTTGGAGATCAAATGATTGTGATAAAAATGCCAATTACTCATTCTGCTAGATAAATATTTTAGCATTTATAAATGGAGTGGATGTTAAAATTATAATTATATATTGTACTTTTGGTCTGCGCAGATGTTATTACCATCAATAAATGTTTCTCCCAATATATATTTTTGGGGATATCTTTGATTATTCTATATTCTCTTTTGCTTTCCTTCTATAAACAGTATTCACAAAATCATATTAAAGTACTTACTTATATCTGACGTATTTTCACATAACCTCAGCAATTAATGTCGGTAATTCAGTGGGTGAACAGCTGCAAAATAATTCTGCCACCAAATGTATCATTTTTACTTCATCTAACGCTTCTTTAGTACGTTTGTACTAAAGTGTTGATGCCACCATATTAATTTACAGATGTCTTTTTTTAATAAACAAACCAAAATAATCTGAATTCCTGTGGTAGATATCGATGTTATATTTGCTGAGTGAGGAAATATTATCCAAAATAACAAGCAATGAATCCAATTTATGTTCTGCACTAGGCAGTTATCATATATCGAATCTGCACGCCTCATAACGTTATAGCATATTTTGTACGTGTTTTGTCACCAAATAAATTTTACATTAGAGATGCCAGGAAGGAGCAGCTGACCTGAGGGGGTGTCTTGTAGTTTGTTTTCCTCAGAAAGGGCCTTGACTGTTTTGCTTTTGTCTTTTTGATGTTTCCTCTTAATTAAACAGAGTTTAGTTGCCCTGTAAAAATATCCCATTGTAAGGATTTGACTATGTCCTGTTTATGTTATACAGAATGTGCCACAAATAATGAATGCAAAGCCTTAATGTCAGAACTGAAGATTCTTATCCACATTGGACATCACTTGAATGTGGTTAATTTGCTGGGAGCTTGCACTAAGCCTGGAGGTAAGTCATCTAATGGCCAACGCAACTAATGCTGGATGTTTATTGTAGAGCTGAAGTTTATCTACCATCCCCACCAACAGTACATAACAGACAATCCTTACTGAATGAAAAGAGTTAAACAGTAAAATTCCAAACAAATAACCACATGCTCTCCTCAATTGCAGCTCAATTACCAAATTCTTAAGTAAATGCTCTGGGGTCACTTAGAAAACAAACAAACACTGTATCAGATTTAACAAAGTGTGTACTTATGTGCCGCAAGCACATCACACAAATCCCACTGATATTGTTTTTAAAATAATTATTATGGCAGAGTGGATTTCTAAGTGTGATTTAGCACGTTCAATATCACTGGTTTTGAATATGTTTTCACTCAAAGAAAATAACCTTTTTATTCAAAGATATATTTTATAATTATTGTATTTTTTACAATGGTTCCTATTCCTATTTATTTATTTCTCTTCTGAAAATAGAATGTGCAACTTGGGTTAATTGTCTAAGGTATTTCAAACCATTTAGAAAAAAACCTGAAATACTTTAGAATATTTCTGGGTAAAGTAAATGTACTAATATTTGTGAATTAATGTCCAGGTTATTCAAAGTTATCAAAGAAAATAGTTGGTGGTTCTTCAATAGAGAGGTTGGTTGTTGGTCTTCTGAGAGATACAGAGGATGCATCATCTGTTAGGAAGCCTGGAGAGTAAAACATGGAAGATGCAATTCTGTTTATCTCTTACAATCATGTGAATTATTTATGCAGTGCAAATGAAGTACTTATTATAGCATCCAAGCAGTCTGTGAGCATGAGAACAGCAGAGCTCACCAAAACAAATCACAACTGTCAGGGTATTGGTGAGTGATATTTAATTGATATATATATATATATATATATATATATATATATATATATATATATATATATATATATATATATATATAATATAATATAGGTAATACTTCAATATTATATGAAATGCTTAGACCATTGCTAAATGCAAACCCATTTTGTCAAGATTCTGAAGCTAGACTCAGAAATCAAACCCCCCTCTTTCTGACCAAATACACATCCCAAAACTACAAAGAGAACATTTGTTCCCCAACTAGAAAGTAGGAGATTCAAACGATTATTTACCTCATCACATAATGAGATAAACCTGTTAACTAGATCACAGTAACCCCTGTGGACAGCAGGTCTGGACTCATGTTTGAAGCTCAGGATCTTCAGGAAAGCAGTTAATTTACACTATGGGGTATATTTATTATTGTGCGAGTGGACATGATACGAAGTCGGCATTTATCATTGCACCAGCAGTTCTTGTGAACTGCTGGTGCAATGCCGCCCCCTGAAGATTCGCGGCCAATCTGGAGTGTCTGCCTCAGAGCAGGCGGACAAGTTATGGAGCAGCGGTCTTTAGACCACTGCTTCATAACTTCTGTTTCCAGCGAGCCCGAAAGGCTCGCCGGAAACAAGGGGCCTCAAGCTCCATACAGAGCTTGATAAATATGCCCCTATGTATGTATATACAAGAGACTGTAATTCCTGCAACTCTTGAATACACAATCCTTGTCTGGAAAGGTGATAGCTCAGATGCCATCATATGGGAGGCTAAGTCTCATGAAATGACATGCATAGGTTTCATATAGTTAAGATACTCAGATTGTATTAAATATATATATATATATATATATATATATATATATATATATATATATATATATATATATATACATATATATATATATATATATATATATATATATATATATACATATATATATATATATATATATATATATATATATATATATATATATATATATATATATTGGTCTGGGAGATATACCTTATACCTGATATACTATATCAGATAAGTGTCTGCTGTATTGGTGAATTTAAAATGTTTGACATTGTCAGAATAAAACTACATTTATTTTTCTTTGTTTCAGGAATCTGGTGTGAAAATGAGGTTCCAAATATGACTAGTAGATACTGGTATATAAATGCCTATGTAATGTGTGCCATGAATTGTATCATATAGTTTTATGCACTCAATATTAAGGGGATATCCACAGATATCCCTTATAGAAACGTGACTTTTGGGTACATCTCTTAAGACATTATCAGTGGGAAGGATATATATATATATATATATATATATATATATATATATGAGGGTGCAAGTAGAATGTGTCCACTCAGTATACTGAGTAGATATAAGCGTTACTCTATAGTAGGCGCTAGTCAGTAATGGGTAGGATATAAAGGCAGCTATATAAGACAGATACTGGATGAGGTGTGCACCCCAGGCAGTAGGAGTAAATGTGGGTACAAGGATTATAACAGCGCCTATATATCCACTAAAGCATAGAATATGTACAACAATGTGGATGGAAAATTAAAAAACAAGATAGTTCAATATAAGTCCTTAAAATGTATTTAGTCCTTGGTATATCTCCAACATACAGTTGATATGTAGTAATGGATGGTATATAATACCCTTACCAGATATTACCCCAATCTGATGAGGTAAGTATGCCGCACTGGGGGTATGTGTAGATAGTTAGAGCTTCTCCTTGTATCCAGTGAGATGGCTGTTTCGGTTTTCGTTAGCCTCCTGGAGTATGCAGGGATGTGCCTCTGATGGTAGATGTATCCCTTGAGCTTCCTGTGGATTAGTGGTTGGCCTTTTGGAGTACTTTTTCTGTCTTGGTATAAACGAGTCTTCCTGAGTCCAGACAGTCCCTGCATTCATTCACGCTGCGCAGACAGCTCCTGCCATCCACTAATCCACAGGAAGCTCAAGGGATACATCTACCATCAGAGGCACATCCCTGCATACTCCAGGAGGCTAACGAAAACCGAAACAGCCATCTCACTGGATACAAGGAGAAGATCTAACTATCTACACATACCCCCAGTGCGGCATACTTACCTCATCAGATTGGGGTAATATCTGATAAGGGTATTATATACCATCCATTACTACATATCAACTGTATGTTGGAGATATACCAAGGACTAAATACATTTTAAGGACTTATATTGAACTATCTTGTTTTTTAATTTTCCATCCACATTGTTGTACATATTCTATGCTTTAGTGGATATATAGGTGCTGTTATAATCCTTGTACCCCCATATATATATATGTAGTATAGATTTAATGTTGTACGCAGGTCTAGTGTTTGAATGTATAAGAATACATACCAAATCAATATACTCATGCTTAGTCTTAAAGTGTACATGCTCAGTTGAGCCAGATAGTCACATATATGTTGACCATATACAGGGAGTGCAGAATTATTAGGCAAGTTGTATTTTTGAGGATTAATTTTATTATTGAACAACAACCATGTTCTCAATGAACCCAAAAAACTCATTAATATCAAAGCTGAATAGTTTTGGAAGTAGTTTTTAGTTTGTTTTTAGTTATAGCTATTTTAGGGGGATATCTGTGTGTGCAGGTGACTATTACTGTGCATAATTATTAGGCAACTTAACAAAAAACAAATATATACCCATTTCAATTATTTATTTTTACCAGTGAAACCAATATAACATCTCAACATTCACAAATATACATTTTTGACATTCAAAAACAAAACAAAAACAAATCAGTGACCAATATAGCCACCTTTCTTTGCAAGGACACTCAAAAGCCTGCCATCCATGGATTCTGTCAGTGTTTTGATCTGTTCACCATCAACATTGCGTGCAGCAGCAACCACAGCCTCCCAGACACTGTTCAGAGAGGTGTACTGTTTTCCCTCCTTGTAAATCTCACATTTGATGATGGACCACAGGTTCTCAATGGGGTTCAGATCAGGTGAACAAGGAGGCCATGTCATTAGATTTTCTTCTTTTATACCCTTTCTTGCCAGCCACGCTGTGGAGTACTTGGACGCGTGTGATGGAGCATTGTCCTGCATGAAAATCATGTTTTTCTTGAAGGATGCAGACTTCTTCCTGTACCACTGCTTGAAGAAGGTGTCTTCCAGAAACTGGCAGTAGGACTGGGAGTTGAGCTTGACTCCATCCTCAACCCGAAAAGGCCCCACAAGCCCATCTTTGATGATACCAGCCCAAACCAGTACTCCACCTCCACCTTGCTGGCGTCTGAGTCGGACTGGAGCTCTCTGCCCTTTACAAATCCAGCCACGGGCCCATCCATCTGGCCCATCAAGACTCACTCTCATTTCATCAGTCCATAAAACCTTAGAAAAATCAGTCTTGAGATATTTCTTGGCCCAGTCTTGACGTTTCAGCTTGTGTGTCTTGTTCAGTGGTGGTCGTCTTTCAGCCTTTCTTACCTTGGCCATGTCTCTGAGTATTGCACACCTTGTGCTTTTGGGCACTCCAGTGATGTTGCAGCTCTGAAATATGGCCAAACTGGTGGCAAGTGGCATCTTGGCAGCTGCAGCTTGACTTTTCTCAGTTCATGGGCAGTTATTTTGCGCCTTGGTTTTTCCACACGCTTCTTGCGACCCTGTTGACTATTTTGAATGAAACGCTTGATTGTTCGATGATCACGCTTCAGAAGCTTTGCAATTTTAAGAGTGCTGCATCCCTCTGCAAGATATCTCACTATTTTTTACTTTTCTGAGCCTGTCAAGTCCTTCTTTTGACCCATTTTGCCAAAGGAAAGGAAGTTGCCTAATAATTATGCACATCTGATATAGGGTGTTAATGTCATTAGACCACACCCCTTCTCATTACAGAGATGCACATCACCTAATATGCTTAATTGGTAGTAGGCTTTCGAGCCTATACAGTTTGGAGTAAGACAACATGCATAAAGAGGATGATGTGGTCAAAATACTCATTTGCCTAATAATTCTGCACTCATTGTAGTTTATTAATACTGGGGAATAATAAGTATTTTAAATATACATTTTAAAAATATATTAGGGAATATATTTTCCCTGTAGCTAAAAAAATGGAACTACACTTCAGTTGCCTGTTGCCCCCTCCGGTATCTAATATGAGAATTGCAGCCAAAGGTATTCAATTGGGAAATTAAATAACCAGTGGATTAGCCAATGAAACCTAAGGGCGTAATCAGAGATTTTTCCATTGGGTGATTTAGAATTGAAGGTGGAGTCGGTCACAGACAAAAAGACTATGCAAAGAAGGGAAGAGAGACAAAAAACACACTTTTGGTTTGGGGCCTGGTTTGGTATAACTCTCTGTGTTTGTGATACCCTGTTTGTAAAAATACCTTCACGTATGACTTTGGAAAACTCTGATTGAAAAAGCTGAACTCTCATATTGTATACTTGTAATGTATTAGTGATTGTTATATTTTTAATGTTTTGAATCAAAGGTATTCTATAGCTATAGTTAAAGGGTAGCTATGATTTGTAAGTGTAATTTATAGTTAAAATTTACATTTTAGAGACCTGGTGTAGTCTATAAATAATCCTATCTAGCATCAAGCAATTTACTGTTGAAAGGAACGGTTTTGTATTCCATATTGATAAATTCATTTTTATTTACCGTGAACTCTCTTAAGAATTGCACACAAATTGGCTATTGTGTTTAATTGATAATTGAATAACAATCTCTGGGTTTAAGTGAAGTATATTAGATTATATTGGGTTAAAAATAGTGAATTATATTTCCCTGGAAATTCCATTAGATTGTGGGAGTTAAGTTAAGATTTCATTGTAAGATTTGAACATAGGTGAGTACAAATGTTGTTAAATAAGCTATAAATATTGAATTGGTTAAACTTTCTGGCTATTTAAAAATTGTTCTAGTATAATTCATGTGTGATATTTAATAAGCAATTAATTTTTAGTTAAAGGGACAGTAAAGTCCAGAAAAAAATTCATGTTTCAAATAGGGCATGTAATTTTTTATTTTATTTTTATTATTGTTCAGCATAATAGATTCAAACTAATTATTTATGCCATGCAAGGCACACATTTAAACATAAACATTGTTAACTTCAAAACTTATCTGCATTGTTATATTGTTAATACAGATTAAATTAACAATTACTAAGTTATCAGATAACAACCCAATAGTAATGTTAGAGTAGTCTGACTCACAACTTAACCAAATTAGGTAGTTCTCAGCTATGGCCTTAGTTATCTATTTTATGCTGCTGAACCATTTTTATTTCCTAAACAAAAAAAGGGAGGGGGGAAGGGGAAAAAAAAGGGGGGGGGATAGATTAAATTAAATTATCCTCTTCTCCCCCGGCTCCCCTCACCAAATTCCCAACAAGACTAATTCTGAGTTTTGAAAGGGGAAAATCATGTATTCTATTTCATCCTCCGGGAGAGTTTTAATATACCCTGCCCACTTGCTGAAAAAGTTCTTAAAGGGACACTGTACCCAAAAATTGTCTTTCGTGATTCAGATTGAGCATGAAATTTTAAGCAACTTTCTAATTTACTCCTATTATCACATTTTCTTCGTTCTCTTGCTATCATTATTTGAAAAAGAAGGCATCTAAGCTTTTTTTTTGTTTCAGTACTCTGGACAGCACTTTTTTATTGGTGGATGAATTTATCCACCAATCAGCAAGGACAACCCAGGTTGTTCACCAAATATGGGCCGGCATCTAAACTTACATTCTTGCATTTCAAATAAAGATACCAAGAGAATGAAGAAAATTTGATATTAGGAGTAAATTAGAAAGTTGCTTAAAATTTCATGCTCAATCAGAATCAGGAAAGAATATTTTTGGGTACAGTGTCCCTTTAATATCTGCTTTATTATCTATGTCTGTATCCCTTTGTTCCAGTATACACTGTTTTTTGAGACAATTCTTAATTTCAGAAATACTGGGCACTTTGCGCATTTTCCATTTTTTACATATTAAATATCTAGTGGCTAGGATAGATAATATTACCAACTTATCATTCACATACCGTTCTTTTGATTTCCCTAGACATAATATAATCTGATACGAAGATAAAGTCAGTGGGGGGACTTTCAACACCCCATTCAACCAATATTCTAATTTATGCCACACATTTCTTATTCTAGGACAATGCCATAACATATGTTCTAGGTCAGCTGCTGGGAAAGAGCATTTGGGACATCTATTAAACTCCAAGTTATGGATCCTGTAAGCTCTTTCCGGGGTAAAATATGCCCTGTGAAGAAGCTTGAGATGTGCTTCCCGCCAGGTAGCAGAGAGCGTGGTTTTTGCTATCTTATCTATTGAGTACTGCAAGGTTTTTGAATCTATAGTATTCTGTGCTGAGATTGAGGTCCATGTTAATGCTAGGTTTGCCAAAATAGGGACTCCCTTATTTGTAGCAAGAAGTTGGTAACATGGGGAGATAGAGAATTGATCATTTCTCGTAAGTGTAAGCCAGTTTTCTAATTTACCTAGCCCCCAACACCAGCTTGCTTCTTTAGTTAATTCTGAAACAAAATGCCTTATCTGCAGGTAAGCAAAAAAGTCTTTGTTAGGTAAATTAAACTCTGCTTTCAATCTCTCAAATGTTTTAACACTTTTTCTGTCCTTATCTAACAGATAAGATAGTTTATTTAGGCCGTTTCTATGCCATCTTCCAAAGACCTCAGAATTTAACCCAGGCTGGAATTTTGGGTTCCCTATTAGGGGAAGATAATTCGATATTCTACTATTAACTGACAAGAGTTTTGATATTTTCCACCATGCCTTAATGGGATTGGAAATCGTTTTGAGTCCCTTAATTTCTGTTGGTAACTCTTTGGGAGGGGAATGAAGCAATGCTATTGGAAGATATGGGTTACATATATTTGTTTCAAGTAGATTGTTTAAAACATAGTTTTTAGCAAACATCTAATCGCTTCATATACGTGCTAAGAAACTGAGATTATATGCTCTTATATCTGGCAGCCCCATCCCTCCAAATTCTGTTAGGAGAGAAAGTTTAGTGAGCGAAATCCGAGCTCTTTTCCCCTGCCAGAGAAATTGTCTAATTTAACTATTAATCAGATGTATATCCTTCTCTAGCAAGAGTAGGGGGACATTCTGAAGTACGTATAGTAATTTCGGGAGAGGACCATTTTGAATAATGCTATGCGCCCCGCAATTGTCAGAGGTAGATTCTGCCAATTTCTGAGTTTATCCCTAATTTTATTTATTATTGGAGGTATATTAAGCTTATACAGATCTTCAGATTTAAGCGGAATGTTTATTCCTAGAAATAGGGCATGTAATTTTAAACAACTTTCCAAGTTACTTTTATCACCAATTTTGCTTTGTTCTCTTAGTATTCTTAGTTGAAAGCTAAACCTAGGAGGTTCATATGCTAATTTCTTAGACCTCGAGGGCCGCCTCTAATCTAAATGCATTTTGATAGTTTTTCACCACTAGAGGGCATTAGTTCGCATGTTTCATATTTATAACATTGAGCTCATGCACGTGAATTTACCATGGAGACAGCTCTGATTGGCTAAAATGCAAGTCTGTCAAAAGAACTGAAATAAGGGGGAAGTCTGCTGAGGCTTAGATACAAGATAATTACAGAGGTGAAACGTGTATAATTATAACTGTGTTGGTTATGCAAAACTGGGGAATTAGTAATTAAGGGATTATCTATCTTTTAAAACAACAAAAATTCTGGTGTTGACTGTCCCTTTAAGGTTAATTTATAGAAATATTTCATTCATTCATGGGCTAATAGACAATATCTATTGAATAGTATATTCAAATATCTCTATAGCCTTCTTTATATTTGAATATTGTATTAATAAATTGATAGATATAACTGGTCATAGGGGATATTCAGCTACTACATAAATATAATCAAGGTGTATATAAAGATTAACTGATCAGAATTTAAGAATATTTTATATTGAGATTAAATATTAATTTTTAATAATAATATTGTCAAATTTATAGATATCTAAATACTGATATTTTGGGGTACACTATAGAGATTTAACATCTTACTGGAATGTATTGACAAAATTCTACTATATTAATTATAGATATCGCTGACAATAATGTTATAATGCTATTAATTATTAATATTCATAATTACAATACGTAACACGTTGGTGGCAGCTGCTGCTGATAAATACACCAACATTACTGGAGGACACTCCTGAGACGTATCAACACAACAAACACATGCAGGCCCATTTATCAAGCTCCGTATGGAGCTTGAAGGGCCGTGTTTCTGGCGAGTCTTCAGACTCGCCAGAAACACAAGTTATGAAGCAGCGGTCTAAAGACCGCTGCTTCATAACCCTGTCCGCCTGCTCTGAGCAGGCGGACAGGAACCGCCGGAAATCAACCCGATCGAATACGATCGGGTTGATTGACAGCTCCCTGCTGGCGGCCGATTGGCCGCGAGTCAGCAGGGGGCGGCGTTGCACCAGCAGCTCTTGTGAGCTGCTGGTGCAATGTTAAATGTGGAGAGCGTATTGCTCTCCGCATTTAGCGAGGTCTTGCGGACCTGATCCGCAGTGTCGGATCAGGTCCGCAAGCCCTTTGATAAATGGGCCCCTAAGTGTAACACTCAAGACTCAAGAAATATATATGAGAGCCAACACCCAACAGGACACTGCACAACAAAGAACCCAAACTGATACTGAAGAAAATATAACTTTAAGTCAGAAACTAAATATATTATCTCCTGATATTGATGTTATTATCAAGCAATAATGGTTTTCCATAAAAATATATTGGACAAATAGAAGACTATTAAGAAGCATTTAAGAGCTTTGCATATAAACTACAAGAGACAAACTCTGCGTGTGGTTTCACAAATATACATTTTAAGCTTGCATTTAAAAAAAAAAAATATCAGTTGTTTAAATATTAAAAAAACAATGTAACGTTTTAGCGTCCTTAAAGAAATGTATGCCATCATGTTGTAAACTATTTTCGTTTTTTCCTGAGGCCAATTAGGTCACAGATATAAATGGCTGACTACTCTAGAGTGTGCAACCAATGTGGAATATAGTAGCGTCTGTAGTTCATACTTCATTTTCTGATGTTTTCTTGTCAGCATTTTATAGTTATGCTGCATCACATTAACGCATTTGCATATGAGTTAAGTGTGTTGGCATTTTACTTCATTTTTATGGTGACAAGAAAATGCATATACCATGACAAAAATATCCCTTACTATAAATAAATATTCTAACCTTTTATTCAACAGTTATTATAGTTATCTTTTGTTATATGTAATGTATACATGTTAGTATAAGATTATGTGGACAATAAGCATCCTATAAAACTAAATAGTCATTTCAAGGTTTATGTGCTGTAAGAATGGAATCTTAACATTACATTTTTATTCAAGTACATATATATGTTCTCATATATGCAGTTTTATAATGCAAACTGTGATATAAATCACAATATATATATATATATATATATATATATATTTTATATATATATATATACTATTACTTGTGTTTTTTTTCAAAATATAGCTTTGTTGTTATATATATATATATATATATATATATATATATATATATATATATATATATATATATATATATATATATATATATATATATATATATATATATAACACATAGAAACACCCAGCACTCACCAGCTAGCTCACAGCTAAGATAAAATCACAACTGGAAAGGTTAGTCACCGCATCTGGCCAAATGGGAAAGCTCAGGCACCACGTCAAGGTCCTTTCCATTGCCTGAGTCCCTAACACAGCCACACCATCATGCGAGCTCACAAAGCCAAACAAACTGAGAACAAAGAAGGGGTGCACAGGTGGATGTAATCACCCATAGAAAATACAAAACATGGAAGGGAACTGCACTCCAAGACCGGATCAGGTACACATCCTGTGACTCAGCAGCATCCAGCCCCGGGTGCTAAATAGCACTCCAAAAAAGCTGTGATGTCACCAGAGCCACAGGCAGTTAACCCCAGTCCGGAATGGGTGCAAGAAACAAGGGGGATTACAAATAAAAAGTAATACAACACATAGAAACACCCAGCACTCACCAGCTAGCTCACAGCTAAGATAAATCACAACTGGAAAGGTTAGTCACCGCATCTGACCAAATGGGAAAGCTCAGGCACCACGTCAAGGTCATGCCTGAGCTTTCCATTCTCTCCAAGTATTGTTCTTTGGTTTATGGACAGATATAAGATAAAGAAGCAGGTATATTTATACAATGTGATAAAGTAATGAGATCTGATTATACCTACAAGCTCAACCCATTTTATTAGGTTGTGGCTTCAAAACACAAAATCAGCTAATTCATACACAGAAATAAACCTTAAAAAGCAAATCTTAAACATTTTATACTCTGCCACAGGTAAAAAAAAAAAAAGTAGTTTGAAACACATTAAGGAAAAAACTATTTTACAGTATACTGTCCCTCTAAGACCTAGATTACGAGTGGAGCACAATATTGCACTTTTGTGAGCGTGATATTTGTGCTCCACTCAGTAATACCGGTGCATGTAAATGTGAGCTGGTATTACAAGTTAGGCGCAATACGAATACGTGGCCTCGCGTTCGCATTGCATGGAAGCCTTGTACTCACAAGAGCGCGCTTCCATAGACTCCAATGGGAGTCTCGTTCTCATGCTGTGAGACTTGGTAAAGGACCTAGCACAGCACAGGGGGAAATTGCACAGCGTTGGGCAGCAAAATAAAAATATATATGTATGTGTATATATACATATATATTTATATGTGCATATACACATATTAACACATAAATATATATGTATAAAAGCATATACATATATATTTACAGTAAAAACACAGTCCTCATTCACCCCAATCTAAAGGTACTTTCAGTGCCATTTCTTTTCCCAAACACCCCACATGCCCTCACTTTAACCCCTTATAACTGTTTTGTGCAGTTTTTTTATTTCAGAAAAAAAATTCTCATATTTTTATTTATTTTAAGGAACAGTCCACTTTATTTTGGGGCAAATTGTTTTCATTAACCAGGGGTCTGACCTCTGGTTAATTGCTCTAAGTGCAAAGTGAAACCGCAAGCTTGCGGGAATATTAATCAGCCGCTTGTAATGGCTGATTATTTCATTTATACAAGGTAATACACAATTTATAGTGGGATTCACAACAAAACCTTTTCACGAATGGTCGAGGTTATGATTGGAATTTTTTTGTAACTTTTAAATAAGGAAAATAATCTTTTTAAATAATTTGAGCAAATCAAAAAATAATTCATGTTGCCTAATCATCATTTATTTGCCTATTATCAAGTAAGAAATTATAGTTTGAATTTAATTAATCAATTTGGTTATAATTGGAGTTGTGAATTCAAGTATAGAATGTTTTCCTCACTTGAAATTTTTTTTTTTCTATATCTTATTTATATACAATAATAAAATGAGTATGAAAAGTATGGAATCTGTTTGCACTCTACAAATAACCGATAACTGATGATAATAATAATAATAATAAAAATAAAAAACAAAAACTGTTAAGGAGCAAATAGGAAAAAGTACTGAATATTAACTTTTTCAGATAATATACTGACTCAGCATTAAAATTGTCAGTAAAATCTCTGTGACCACATATCATCAGGCAGCAGAAATTAAACTAATACATATGACCTAGTTAGCACCAGATAAAATGGATAAAGTTACTAGAAAAGAAGAATCTTTGTGCAAAGAATGTGGGTTAAGGAGCGCAAATTTGTTGCACGGTTTATGGTATTGCCACAAGATTAGAAGGTTCTGGTTTAGATTTACGCCTAGATTTAGAGTTTGGCGTTAGCCATCAAAACCAGCGTAAGGGGCTCCTAATGCTGGTTTTGGGCTACCGCTGGTATTTAGAGTCAGTCAGGAAAGGGTCTAACGCTCACTTTGCAGCCACGACTTTTCCATACCGCAGATCCCCCTACGCCATTTGCATATCCTATCTTTTCAATGGGATCTTTCTAACGCTGGTATTTAGAGTCTTGGCTGAAGTGAGCGTTAGAAATCTAACGACAAGACTCCAGCCGCAGCAAAAAGCCAGGAGTTAAGAGCTTTCTGGGCTAACGCCGGTTCATAAAGCTCTTAACTTCCATAAACTACCTATGTACCCCTAAACCGCCACTCTATTAAAAAATTTTAACCCCTAATCTGCCGACCTCACACCGCCGTCACCTACGTTATCCCTATGTACCCCTAATCTGCTGCCCCTAACACCGCCGACCCCTATATTATATTTATTAACCCCTAATCTGCTGCCCCCAACGTCGCTTCCACCTACCTACAATTATTAACCCCTAATCTGCCGACCGGACCTCACCGCTACTCTAATAAATGTATTAACCCCTAAAGCTAAGTCTAACCCTAACACCCCCCTAAGTTAAATATAATTTAAATCTAACGAAATAAATTAACTCTTATTAAATAAATTATTCCTATTTAAAGCTAAATACTTACCTGTAAAATAAATCCTAATATAGCTACAATATAAATTATAATTATATTGTAGCTATTTTAGGATTAATATTTATTTTACAGGCAACTTTGTATTTATTTTAACCAGGTACAATAGCTATTAAATAGTTAATAACTATTTAATAGTTACCTAGTTAAAATAATTACAAAATTACCTGGAAAATAAATCCTAACCTAAGTTACAATTAAACCTAACACTACACTATCAATAAATTAATTAAATAAAATACCTACAATTATCTACAATTAAACCTAACACTACACTATCAATAATTTAATTAAATACAATACCTACAAATAAATACAATTAAATAAACTAACTAAAGTACAAAAAATAAAAAAAGAACTAAGTTACAAAAAATAAAAAAATATTTACAAACATTAGAAAAATATTGCAACAATTTTAAGCTAATTACACCTACTCTAAGCCCCCTAATAAAATAACAAAGCCCCCCAAAATAAAAAAATGCCCTACCCTATTCTAAAATAAAAATAGAAAAGCTCTTTTACCTTACCAGCCCTTAAAAGGGCCTTTTGCGGGGCATGCCCCAAAGAATTCTGCTCTTTTGCCTGGAAAAAAAACATACAATACCCCCCCCCCCAACATTACAACCCACCACCCACATACTCCTAATCTAACCCAAACCACCCTTAAATAAACCTAACACTAAGCCCCTGAAGATCTTCCTACCATATCTTCACCACGCCGGGTATTACCGATCGGTCCAGGTTCCGATATCTTGATCCAAGCCCAAGTGGGGGCTGAAAACGTCCATCCTCCGGCTGAATTCTTGATCCAAGCCCAAGCAGGGGCTGAAGAAGTCCATCCTCCGGCTGAAGTCTTGATCCAAGCAGCGGTTGAAGAAGTCCATCATCAGGCAGAAGTCTTCATCCTATCCGGGCAGAAGAGGAGATCCGGACTGCTAGACATCTTCATCCAAGCGGCATCTTCTATCTTCTTCCATCCGACGACGAGCGGCTCCATCTTCAACACCTCCGGCGCGGATCCATCCTCTTCTTCCGACGTCCTAACACAGAATGAAGGTTCTGTTCCGATCAGCCAATAGAATGCAAGCTCAATCTGATTGGCTGATCCAATCAGCCAATCGGATTGAACTTGAATCTGATTGGCTGATTCCATCAGCCAATCAGATTTTTTCTACCTTAATTCCGATTGGCTGATAGAATCCTATCAGCCAATCGGAATTCGAGGGACGCCATCTTGGATGACGTCCCTTAAAGGAACCTTCATTCTGTGTTAGGACGTCGGAAGAAGAGGATGGATCCGCGCCGGAGGTCTTGAAGATGGAGCCGCTCGTCGTCGGATGGAAGAAGATAGAAGATGCCGCTTGGATGAAGATGTCTACCGGTCCGGATCTTCTCTTCTGCCCGGATAGGATGAAGACTTCTGCCCGATGATGGACTTCTTCAGCCGCCGCTTGGATCAAGACTTCAGCCGGAGGATGGACGTCTTCAGCCCCCGCTTGGGCTTGGATCAAGACTTCAGCCAGAGGATGGACGTCTTCAGCCCCCGCTTGGGCTTGGATCAAGACTTTAGCCGGAGGATGGACATCTTCAGCCCCCGCTTGGGCTTGGATCAAGACATCGGAGCCTGGACCGATCGGTGATACCCGGCGTGGTGAAGATAAGGTAGGAAGATCTTCAGGGGCTTAGTGTTAGGTTTATTTAAGGGGGGTTTGGGTTAGATTAAGGTTATGTGGGTGGTGGGTTGTAATGTTGGGGGGGTATTGTATGGTTTTTTTTAAAGGCAAAAGAGCTGAATTCTTTGGGGCATGCCCCGCAAAAGGCCCTTTTAAGGGCTGGTAAGGTAAAAGAGCTTTTCTATTTTTATTTTAGAATAGGGTAGGGCATTTTTTTATTTTGGGGGGCTTTGTTATTTTATTAGGGGGCTTAGAGTAGGTGTAATTAGCTTAAAATTGTTGTAATTTTTTTCTAATGTTTGTAAATATTTTTTTATTTTTTGTAGCTTAGTTCTTTTTTATTTTTTGTACTTTAGTTAGTTTAAATAATTGTATTTATTTGTAGGTATTGTATTTAATTAATTTATTGATAGTGTAGTGTTTATTTTCCAGGTAATTTTGTAATTATTTTAACTAGGTAACTATTAAATAGTTATTAACTATTTAATAGCTATTGTACCTGGTTAAAATAAATACAAAGTTGCCTGTAAAATAAATATTAATCCTAAAATAGCTACAATATAATTATAATTTATATTGTAGCTATATTAGGATTTATTTTACAGGTAAGTATTTAGCTTTAAATAGGAATAATGTATTTAATAAGAGTTAATTTATTTTGTTAGATTTAAATTATATTTAATTTAGGGGGGTGTTAGGGTTAGGGTTAGACTTAGCTTTAGGGGTTAATACATTTATTAGAGTAGCGGTGAGGTCCGGTCGGCAGATTAGGGGTTAATAATTGTAGGTAGGTGGAGGCGACGTTGGGTGCGGCAGATTAGGGGTTAATAAATATAATATAGGGGTCGGCGGTGTTAGGGGCAGCAGATTAGGGGTACATAGGGATAATGTAGGTTGCGGCGGTGTACGGAGTGGCAGATTAGGGGTTAAAAAAATATGCAGGGGTCAGCGATAGCGGGGGTGACAGATTAGGGATTAATAAAAGTAAGGTTAGGGGTGTTTAGACTCGGGGTACATGTTAGGGTGTTAGGTGCAGACTTAGGAAGTGTTTCCCCATAGAAAACAATGGGGCTGCGTTAAGAGCTGAACGCTGCTTTTTTGCAGGTGTTAGGTTTTTTTTCAGCTCAAACTGCCCCATTGTTTCCTATGGGGGAATCGTGCACGAGCACGTTTTTGAAGCTGGCCGCGTCCGTAAGCACCGCTGGTATTGAGAGTTGCAGTGGCGGTAAATTATGCTCTACGCTCCCTTTTTGGAGCCTAACGCAGCCCATCTGTGAACTCTAAATACCAGCGGTATTTAAAAGGTGAGGGGAAAAAAAAGCCAGCGTTAGCTACGTGGGTCGTTACCGACAAAACTCTAAATCTAGCCGTTAGTAAATTACATCAGATAAGGATACATTTCAAAATTCAGGATATATTTTTTTTAATTTAATGCTTTAAAATTTAAAGGAAGCACTAGGTTTATAAATAAGACAATATTGACTGTTAGGAAAACTATTTTGAAATTGTGGAAATCTCGGAGAAGCCCATGACTGATAAATTTGATTTATGATCTTTGAAATCAAGTTATAATAGAAGGTTGACACTCTTTACCATGTGGAGGGACGAATGTTTAGCTTTTTTTCCAGAAATGGGAGAACTTTATTCTATCTCAGAAGAGGGGTTTTCAAAAACAAATCATATACCCCTTTTCCAATTCTAAAATAATAATGGAATTTAGAGCAAGAGGACAATGGATATTTGTAGATTAATGAAGGTCAGGGGGATTTATTTATTTATTTTATTTTATTTTTTGTCTTTGATTTTTTTTCAAAGACACAATAATTATTAGTAATTGAATGTTGTTATATGGCATGTTATAAGGAGAAAAGAATTACAATTACTATTTCTGTAATATATACTCACAGGCGGTAATTTCTTTTAGTTGGTTTGTATGGATTTGATCATTAAAAGTAAAGGTCCTTAACCCCTTGAGTGCTAACGACGGCTCTGAGCCATCACAAATTTTCTCAGTCAGGTGCTAACAACGGTTTAGAGCTGTTGCTAGCACTCACCCACCTTGAGGGCAATCTGAGGACTCCCACCCCGGCGATCTGGCCTGAATAGTGAGAGGCATCATTGGGACTTCACGTTTTGCACAGTGATGTCACGCGCAATGACATGATGACGTCACCGCGCAACTTTATTCAAAATTAATAATGGACAATATAGGGAGATAGGGGCATGCTGCTTAAATGCCTGTATTGCAGGCATCTAAGCAGCTACAGACCCTCAACCTTTAAGACGGTATAAGTCTTGGGGATCTGGAAAAAAAGTAAAAGTGTAAAAATATAAATATATTTATAAAAGTAAAAAAAAAAGATCAAAACCAGCTTAGCACCCAGGTGGGAAATGTCTTAGCAGCCAAAGGGTTAATTAGTGTTACATAATATGATTTATTTGGTAAATATAGTGAGTATTAAAGTTTCTGCTCATTTATGAATGTTTTCTTTGTTATAACTTACAATAAATTTAAACTGCTATATATTGAGTGAAAATCTTTAAATACATAAACCTAAGGTGTTTTAATTATGTGTAGCAATATAACAAAAGGATGGAGGTTATATTTTTTGGTCTAATTTGATATATTGCTGGATTATTTTTGTCTCTCCCTGGTGAGCTAAAACAGTTATATTGTGAAGAGCTGTTTGACAAATAGGCATAGACTGCCCAAAAATAGGGACTGTCCCTAAGAAAATAAAAATATGAACAGATTGTCCAAGGTCTTTCCCTACAAAATATGGATATCTTTAATAAAAGTGCAGTATTCACTGCAGTGCAGTATTTGCTTCAATTTAAATTTAAATTTAATTCAATTTTAATTAAAACTTCTAAGTAAATATGAAAAGGAATTCTGCATGACCCCCTCTTCCCAAAATTCACTAGAAAAATGCCTGTTTAATTTAAATATACAAAGGCATGTGTAGTACTCATATTCTGTATATGTTTCCCACTTGACATAAAGGTTAAAGAAACAAATATATTTTTATTCTTTTCTAGTTTAAAATAAATAACAATAATTTTCAGCCATGTGTCCATCCACTGAATGTGGAGATCGAAAACCGTTTTAGTTTTTACTGAAAGGTTATATGTGGACATTGCTGCTCTGTTCAGGGGTGATTTATTAAGTGAACAGGAATTTTAGTATCTGCGTCAGAGCGGAAGAGACATATAGAGTGAAAACAAGATAAAACGCGTCAGCGAAGCACTTTAGTGTGAGCAGTAGAGACGGATCAGCAGCACGCACTCTGTCACAACTGAAAAAACGCAGAACATTGCCAAGAGTGCATATGAGCGCAATGAGAGATAGATAAGCCAGACAGTACAATAAAGAGATTACCACCTGCGTAAAAAGAGAACGTTATCCAGCTGTCACAGATTTGGGCCTAATACGACTGGTAATAAATGCCTACAGATTTATCAAAACTGATAAGTTTCTAGCAGTGTTTTTGTTTCTTTCCATATTGGGAAGGAAGTAATAACTAATCTTCTGGAGTGAATTTAAACACGCTCTAACTTCAAATAGGTTTTACATATTTTAGTTTCATCTTTTACCAAACCCATAGAGGATTATCTGATCTGTTAACACTCTATAATAGATACTTATAAAAACAAGTGAAAAAAAGTTTAGTATTTAAAATAACAGAACAAAAAAATATTATATCCAAATATTCCAATGCAGTGTTTTAAATGTGGGGTCCAATTTTTCTAAGGTTAACCAATATCTCTTGATAATATATGAAGTTAATAATATCAATTATAACCAATGTATTTCTTTTCTTGATTACAGGACCTTTAATGGTTATTGTGGAGTATTGCAAATATGGAAACCTCTCCAACTATTTAAGAAGCAAAAGAGGTGATTTTATAGCATATAAGGTAAACAAACTGAATCAGAAACAGATTTGCTGAACAAAAACTGATGGCAGAAAATGCCAGCTTAGCGCTTTGCTTATCCAGGTTTACTTAATATAGAGGAGTCAAATCTGTTTTAGTGCCCTGAAATTAATTTTATCTTTACTTGCTGTACATTGAGATAAAATGTCAGGGCTAGGTCAGTTCATTTTTCCTTAGTAAGCTAAGTTTTTTTATTTCAGAAATGCACTGAATTAGAGATACACTTAAATTTATTTTATATGATTTGATATTTATAAAATGCAATGTGTGTGTATTTGTCTTTGTGTATGTATATCTGTGTTTGTGTGTTTGTGTTTGTTTTTTGTCTATATGTGTTTGTGTATCTATATGTATGTATGTGTTATTGTCTTTGTGTGTGTCTATATGTGTGATTGTGTGTGTATTTGTATTTGTGTATGTATATCTGTGTTTGTGTGTTTGTGTTTGTTTTTTGTTTGTCTATATGTGTTTGTGTATCTATATGTATGTATGTGTGATTGTCTTTGTGTGTGTCTATATGTGTGATTGTGTGTGTGTTTGTCTTTGTGTGTGTCTATTTTGTGTGTGTTTTTCTTTGTGTGTGTTTATACGTATATATGTGTTTATCTTTTGGTGTGTTTATATATATATATATATATGTGTGTGTGTGTGTGTGTGTGTGTGTTTGTGTATGTGTCTTTAATAAGTTATGTGCATGTGTGTGTGTAATATATTTTCTTCCAAAATGTTGATAAGGATAAATACAAATAGTGGTTTTGTGCATATTGATTTTTGTGATTCTGTCTTATCCTTGTGTTAGGATTCAATTACAAATAGCTTTATTACATTATAAGCTCTATTTTGCCAGCGAATCTAATGACATAAAATTAGAGTTATTTAGTAGTTAGATAACCAGCTTTCACATGGGAAATCAAATTTTCCCTTTAAATCCTGCTGCAGAATTTAGAGAGGAATTTCCAGATAGTTATGCATGAGATACTTACGGCTGATTTTCTAACACAGAGGGCACGTAAGATGTGGGCATTAAGTATTTAATACCATCTGTCTATGATATGCCTGCGTGTATCTCAAATTATTTGTGACATGTTAAATACAAACAAAGCTCTGGTATTCTAACGACTCAAATTTACAGTACATGTTTGAGGGAAATTGGAGGCAATTATAGAAAAATTATGCTGTATTCAGTAATAGGCAGAGAATGAAAATGTACAAAAATATTCCTAATTCTGGAATAGGAGTCACAGGGGGAGAATTACTAAGTAGCGGATGCTTCTTTCTACCCCCGTAGTTTCCGGCTTTCCGGAAACATACGTTAAGAAGCAGCTGTCGTAAGACCGCTGCTCCTTAAAGGGACATGAAACCCAAAACTTTATCTGAATCATGAGAGAGAAAAAATGGGTTTCATGTCCCTTTAACTTCTACAGTCATCTCGATCCGATAAGATCGGGATTATTAACACCCCCTGCTAGTTGCCGATTGGCCGTCAGTGAGCACGGGGCGGCATTGCACAAGCAGTTCAGAAGAAATGCTTGTGCAAAGTTAAATGCCGACAATGTATGCTGTCTGCATTTAGCGATGCTGGGCGGTCATGCCTGGCATTTAATAAATTGACCCCTCAGTCTTTACACTACAAGAATGACTGATCATAACTATTGCAAGTGTATTAAAAATGTTTCACTAAGGGCCTGGTGATCCAAAGCTCTGGTCTGTGAGGTTATCTAGTGAGCTGTCCCTCACATAATTATAGAAAAGCAAATATTAGCTTGAGAGCTGTTTATGTCACTATGCTGGTTATTAGCGTGAAGGAGACACATACACTACAATATAATGCTCAAACAAACACCCACAGATTCTGCATCATTTCTCTACATGCTGGGGAGATTTTAATCGTCAGGCCCTTAGTCTAGTTGTATTCTGACATGAAGTAATTTGTCATTTGTTTGTTAAAGGGACATTGTACTGAAACATTTTCTCCCCTTTAATGTGCTACCAGTGATTTATTTAACATGCTGGAGTGTATTAAATTGTTTGCAACTAGCTCCTTTACCTTTATTTTGTCATTTAAAATAGATGACTGTGCCTGTTAAAACAACTACTTATACTGAAAATATGAATATGTCTTTATTCTATAAAAAAAAATAACTATGTAAGCAAGAATCAATAGCAGCCATTGGGTGGTGAGAGTGAGAGATATTAAACTTTTCACTTTCAATTGCTAAAAGCCTATGTGTATAGACAAACAAATAATATACAGGGGTATGGGTGCATAGGGTAATAGATAAGGATTTTTGTGTTTTCTGTAAGTTTAGACCATTTAAATGGGTTGTTTTTTTAGATGAGCAAAAACAGCTATTTCATATACAATAAAATACCTAAAGGATTCTTGAATATTTTATACTCTGCAGTTGGCATATTGCATCATTAGAAAACAGATTAAGGGGAAATCAATTTCTCCATACAATGTCCCTTTAGGGAGAATCTGTTCATCTATGGGGAACGTCTTTACAGTAGCAGAGTAGCAGCTGAACAGCAGCATAAACTTAAATAAAGTTAAAGTAGTAGCTAGCACTGATGATACAAGCCAGCAGCAGCACAAACAATTTTTTTTTTACATTTAATTGTTTTTAACAAGGTCAGAATTGTCAAAAACAAAAGTGAAGCTTATTTTATTGTTTACCTGTTCAGAAGCATATTTATATCTAAACCTTGTGTAATTTCATATAAGCTGGACAAGGCACCTTGTTATGATATATACTTTTATACAAAATTGAGGTTCAATTTGGGACTCTTTTTCCACTGTATAGACTTTAATTGAGATGGATAATGCTCATCTTCTTGTACTGCCCTAGTACAGAACATAGCTGATCACTCTGATGTAATCAATACATCGTTCTCTGTATTGTCTGTTTTGTACTTTCTCTTGTATTTTTTATTAAAGAGACAGTCAACACCAGAATTTTTGTTGTTTTAAAAGATAGATAATCCCTTAAATACCAATTCCCCAGTTTTGCATAACCAACACAGTTATAATTATACATGTTTTACCTCTGTAATTACCTTGTATCTAAGCCTCAGCAGACTGCCCCCTTATTTTAGTTCTTTTGACAGACTTGCATTTTAGCCAATCAGAGCTGTCTCCATGGTAAATTCATGTGCATGAATGTTATCTATATGAAATACGGGAACTAATGCCCTCTAGTGGTGAAAAACTATCAAAATGCATTTATATTAGAGGTGGCCTTCAAGGTCTAAGAAATCAGCATATGAACCTCCTAGGTTTAGCTTTCAACTATACCAATATTCATATATTCAAGAATACCAAGAGAACAAAGCAAAATTGGTGATAAAAGTAAATTGGAAAGTTGTTTAAAATTACATACCCTATTTGAAACATGAAAGATTTTTTGGGACTTGACTGTCCCTTTAATGATACCTCAATGAAAACATTTATAATAAAAAAAAACTTACATTCTTATTGGCTGACACATGAATAGTCTAGACTCAATACCTCAGTACTTTATTACTTATTGTTACATATCAGACAAGAATATTGCAACGGGTTCCACATCTATTACTTTGTAAGAAGTACATGAACATAATTTTTAAGCAGCTGAAAATGGCCGCCAAGCTCCGCCCACATCTTTCTTCTTGTCCAGTTAGCTTTTTTTTGTATGACAGTTTAATATTTTTCAGTTAACTATTTCAAATTGCACATGCACAAAGCAGCATGTGCAAGTAGGAAAGTGTATTCACGAATCGATTGTGATTGGAGAAACTTAACATACCAAATTATACATGTAATAGGTGGGCGGGGCTTGGTGGACATTTTCAGCTCCTAACAATATATGTATATTTAAATGTTTTATATACTTCTTACAAGCTTATAGATGTGAGACCAGTTGCAGGATGCTTCTGTGTTATGCAACAATATGGGCTAGATTTATTAAAGCCCTACGGCTTCATAAGAACTTGCTCGCCGTAATTTATCAAGCAGCAGTCACCAGACCGCCGCTTCCCTAACCTCTTCGCCACCTCTAAAGTGGCGAAATTCAATCTCCTCGGTCTAGTCAGACCAAGGAGATTGACAGCTCCTGCCTGCACTTGATTGGCTGCGCGAGAGCAGGGGGCGGGATGGCACGCAAGCGCAAAATTGCGCTTGTGTGCAATGGCGAATACCTGCGGGTAATTTCACCCCGCCACAGGCAAGCTGAGGCGTACAGGGGCACGTATACGCAGCCCTGTCCGCCTCAGCTTTAATAAATCTAGCCCTAAGTGTTTAAACTTATGTATTTCGGTCTAGACTGTCCCTTTAACTGACAAGTGCAACACAGTGCCAACCTGTGAAGTTGAAGTCTTTATTATCTGCAGAAAAGACTTTCCCACCTTCAGAGTCCCGTTTTAACTGCATGAACGAATCAACTAAATTGTTTGTGCTGCATAAATTTATTCATTCATTTATTTGTGAAACTTACACTTATTTTGCATTTTAAGCAGATGCAAAGAATACAGCAAAATTAGTGATTTGTTTCCATTCAGGCAAATCCAAATGCACATGCCTAACAATTAATCCTTTATCTACTAAGCTATGTTTAAAATTATACAATTTTTCTACACTGACATAAGAATAATCAAATAATTGGTACAAATAAATAGTTTTTTTTTAAATAAAGCTGCCTTTGCTCAATGTTTTATATTTAAAGCAGTAATAAAATGCTATCAAAATGTTAGATAATTTTATTATTACATGAATGTCCCTCAGTAAGCCACACAGGGTTAAACACATAGCTAAAAGGACAGGAAAGTTAAAATTAAACTTGATTCTGATAGAGCTGTTATTTTAAACAACTTTGCTATTTACTCCAATTATATAATTTGCTTAGTTCACTTGGTATCCTTTGTTGAAATGTCCAGTCTAGGGAGGTATAGGAGCAGCAATGCGCTACTGGGAGCTAGCTGCTGATTTTTGGGTGTACATATTTGCCTCTTGTCATTGGCTCATCCAATGTGTTCAGATACTTCTAAGCAGTGCATTTATGTTCCTTCAACAAAGGATATCATGAGAATGAAACAAAGTTGATAATATAACTAAATTGGAAATTATTCAAAATTGTATGCTCTGTCTGAATGATGAAAGAAAAGTTTTAGGTTTCATGTCCCATTAATTTCGCATTCAGAAGCCCCAATGCATTATTGCTCCTTAGCATGACATAGCCAGTTAGCCAATCAGGACAAGACTATGTATATAGCACTCAGAACTGGATTGGAAGTATGTCAGGTGTACAACTTTAGTTTCTAAAGGAGATTTGTGTAATAGTAAAATGTTCTATGGAATTAGAGCATTTTAATATCGATTTAACATGTCAAAGTAAAGCTATACTCAAAGGTCTTAACATATCTGCATTTTGTGGGAAAGTCTTGAAATGAGCCCAAGGCTTTTCTGACTAGAAATCTGACCAAATCTTAGCCATTTGAACACTATAGCCCAAGGTTTGTATTAATAAATATTGGGAGGTATAACGTACAGTATTATATACAGACTAAGTTGGCCTTCAGCAATAAGTCCTTAAAATAGGCAATGCATGGGATATAAAAATAACATTCCTAAAATTGCAAAATTATTTTCCAAACTTAATAAACTTTAGTTTAAAATAAAATAATTGGATTTATTAGTCTTTAATATTAGGTAGCTAAGAGTTTAAACTATTAGAATATTCAGTGGATTTTATAAATGGCGTTTTGTTCACTACCACAGTTTTGATAATAAGCTGCTGCATTTCTTACTTTTCAGTCTCAGGAAACTGAGAAAATGCTGAACAGCTCAGACAGTGACCTCTCTGAGCTCATCAAACGGCGACTAGAAAGTGTGGCGAGCACTGGCAGCTCAGCCAGCTCTGGCTTTATTGAAGATAAAAGCTACAGTGACTCAGAGGAAGAAGAGGAAGGTAACTAAAGGCTTAGGTCTTGTTGTCTAAACTTGCCCACACCAAGGCTACATTTTGATGTCTTTAAAAGGGATATAAATCTGTTTCTTTGCTGTTAATAAAAATTCAGTAAGTAGTGGGATATACTTAAAGTGATGTTAGTCTGTTTCAACTAGCGATGTCCAGAAATGTGCGTAAATACAAATTTCTGGAGTCGACAGTGATTTACGGCACTTTAGAAACTTCCGGCACCTAAGAAAATAAAAAAATATATAAAATCTCATGTAAAAGTCTAACCCGACTCCCAAAAATAAACTTGACACATAAAAACCCCTATATCCGCAATCCCCTACATCGCAACTAATAATAAATATATTAACCCCTAAACCGACAACCCCCCACAACGCAATATGCCAAAATAAACTATTAACCCTTAATCCGCCATTCACCCACATTGAGATCTACCTAGTAAAAGGATTAACCCCTAAATTTGCCAACCCCAACATTGCAAACTAACTAATAAATGTATTAACCCCTAATTTGCCATTAACCCACATCGCAATAAACCTATTAAATGTATTAACCCCTAATCTGCCATGTACCCACATCGCAACAAACCTAATAAATGTATTAACCCCTAATCCACCAAACCCCCTCAATAAAAAATAACTAATTAAATTACTATGCCCCCTAACCTAACCCCCCTAAAATAACCCCAATTACCTAAATTAAAAAATACTACGTTACAATTAAAGTAAAAAAGCTAACATTACTTAAAAGTAAAAAACCCTAAAATTAAATTAATCTAAAATTACCAAAAATAAAAAAGTCTAACATTACAGAAAATACTAAACAAAATTATCCAAAATAAAAAAATTAAATCTAATCCCTTTGAAAGTCCCCCAAAATAAAAACACCCCCTAATCTAATGCTAAACTACCAATAGCCCTTAAAAGGGTTTTTTGTAGGGCATTGTCCTAAGTTAAAAAGTTCTTTTACCTTAAAAAATACTAAGTCCCCCCTCTAAAAGTAAAACCCACCACTCAACAACCCCCCAAAATAAAAAATAAATAAACTACCCATTGTATGGACATTGCCCTTTAAAGGGCATTCAGATTTTTTACTGCCCTTAAAAGCGCATTCAGCTCTTTTAAGAGTGCCCAATAAATCCCCAATCTAAAATAAAAAAATCCTAACTCTAACCCCAAATAGATACTCACTGTTCCTGAAGTCCGGCGGAGAAGGTCCTGTTCCAGGCGGTGAAGTCTTCTTTCAAGCAGCTGACATCTTCTTCCAAGCGGGGACCACTTCCACTGGCTGTTCAAATCAGCCAATAGGATTTCAGTAGCTCTCATCCTATTGGCTGATTTGAATTTGAAGAATCAAATCAGCCAATAGGAATGCAAGGGACGCTATATTTAAACACGTACCTTGAATTCACTATTCAGTGTATGGTGGCGATCGTAGGAGGGGGATCCTCCACGCTTCATGGCTCCATGGTCGCCGGTCCTGCTCTGCTCCGCGCTGGCTTGGTCCTGGATGAAGAAGGAAGTGGTCCCCGCTTGGAAGAAGATGTCAGCCCCTTGGAAAAAGACTTCACCGCCTGGAACAGGACCTTCTCTGCCGGACTTCAGGAAAAGTGAGTACCTATTTGGGGGTTAGAGTTAGGATTTTTTATTTTTTTTTTATTTATTTTTTTTAGATTAGGAATTTATTGGGCACTCTTAAAAGAGCTGAATGCCATTTTAAGAGCAATGCCCATACAAATGCCCCTTTATGGGCAATGGGTAGTTTAGGATTTTTTTAGTATTAGATTTTTTTATTTTGGGGGGTTTGTTGGGTGGTTGGTTTTACTTTTAGAGGGGTATTTTTTAAGGTAAACGAGCTGTTTAACTTAGGGCAATGCCATATAAAAGGCCCTTTTAAGGGCTATTGGTAGTTTAGCATTAGATTAGGGGGTGTTTTTATTTTGGGGTGGCTTTTTATTTTCATAGGAATTAGGTTTAATTTTTTATTTTGGATAATTTTGTTTATTATTTTCTGTTATGTTAGACTTTTTTATTTTTGGTAATTTTAGATTAATTTAAAGGGACACTGAACCCAAATTTTTTCTTTTGTGATTCAAATAGAGCATGCAATTTTAAGCAACTTTCTAATTTACTCCTATTATCAATTTTTCTTTGTTCTCTTGCTATCTTTATTTTAAAAAGAAGGCATCTAAGCTTTTTTTCTTGGTTTAGAACTCTTGACAGCGCTTTTTTATTGGTTGATGAATTTATCCACCAGTCAGCAAGGACAACCCAGGTTGTTCACCAAAAATGGGCCGGCATCTAAACTTACATTCTTGCATTTCAAATAAAGATACCAAGAGAATAAAGAAAATTTGATAATAGGAGTAAATTAGAAAGTTGCTTAAAATGTAATGCTCTATCTGAATCATGAAAGAAAAAATTTGGGTTCAATGTCCCTTTAATTTTTTTAATTTTTAAGTAATGTTAGCTTTTTTATTTTAATTGTAACTTAGTATTTTTTAATTTAGGTAATTGGGGTTAATTTAGGAGGTGTTAGGTTAGAGGGCTTAGTAATTTAATTAGTTATTTGCGTTGTGGGGGTTTGGCGGATTGGGGTTAATAGATTTATTAGGATTATTGTGTTGTGTGGGTTAATGGCGGATTAGAGGTTAATAGTTGTATTAGGTTTATTGCGTTGTGGGTTAATGGCTGATTAGGGGCTAATACTTTTATTAGGTTTATTGCAATGTGGGTTAATGGTGGATTAGGGGTTAATACATTTATTAGGTTTATTGCGATGTGGGGGTTGGCAGATTAGGGGTTAATATACTTTATTAGTTATTTCTGCAGGGGATTGCGGTTGACAGGTAGATAGATATTGCGCATGCGTTAGGTGATAGTTATTTTCAGGGAGTTACGGTGCTCACACAGTGCTTGCTGCGCCTGCCTATGTGTGGCGAGGTGAAAATTGAGTAAAATGGCTCCATTTTCGCAGCGTAAGTCTTTGCGCTGAATTTGTGATACCGATTTGCGACGCGGTTCTATGTTAGCTTATGGGAGTACAAATTGCGGGCGATGGGTGAAATATACGCGCCGCATTTATATCCGGCGCCGTATGTGATACCAAAACCGCTTTAAAAACGACATCACCGGCTTTTGCGGGCGATGCCGCATATGTAATCTTGCCCATTGTGTGTAGCAGTGTTAGAAATTGCTGCGAACACTGCTGCCATAGAGTAGTAAAGACTTGTGCACGCTCCTGAGCCCCTATGAGCCTGCCTAGATTTAATCTTCAATAAAGAATACCAAGAGAACAAAGCAAATTTGATAAAAGAAGTACATTTGAAATTTGTTTAAAATTACATGTTGTATTTGAGTTAATAAAGTTTAACTTTGACTTTACTGTCCCTTTAATAAAAAAATATTCAATATATATTAGTCATAATTTTAAAAGGATTTTACCTTTTAATTATTTATTTTTTTAAATGTATTTGTGCAGAATCCATTACTCCCGTCAAACACACCCACACACACATATTGTAGATAGATAGATCTTGATATCATAAATCTTCAAGAGCAACTTGAGCTGGCTTTCTCTTTTGGTTTCTAGCAGACACATGCACTAGCATTCACTGAACAGTAACAAGAAGTCTGTTTCTTGTCCATGCTCAGTAGAGAACTGTCACACAAAAATCATATGACAGAAGGCAACTGAAGAACTTAATTTATCAACATGTCAGCTCCCTTGTTTCACTATAGGAAGTGGCTACACTTAAAGTTTCTAAATGCTAATTTTGCAAGAAATCAAGTTGTTTATTTTTTAACACAATCTGTTTCTTTTTAGGCTTATTTTGATTTACCTTTTTTTTTACAAAAGAAACACTTTCATATACCTTTAAATTAAGTGATGTCTTTTTTTTAAATGATTTGGTATGTTTATGACTTCATATGATTTCTATAGATACAGAAGATGTGAGTAAGCGCTCTCTGACAATGGAAGATTTGATATGTTACAGCTTCCAGGTGGCCAAAGGCATGGAGTTCTTGGCATCCAGAAAAGTAAGTTGATTTTACTGTCACAGTTACCTACAGATTTATTTCATGGAGATTTGAATTATTACAAAGCTAGTGGAAGTGAGTCATTGTGAATAACAAGCTTACTGCATACATTTTTTATGGGTATAATTAGTATTAGATTTTATGTGTAAAGGGGCTATGTGTTATACAGATTTTTGTTGTCACAACAATGCCAGGTAACAAAATTGTGAGTAATTATGGATCTACTTAGAAGTGTGCAGTTTACCCTTCACTTCAACACTGGTCTTAACCACCATTTTTTTATTCTCCATCCCTTTAATTTAGATCATTTTATAGACATTCTGCTCTTTATATGTTACCTGTACCTATAAAAGTCATATGTTAATTTCTTTAACTAACTCCGTGTTATCTGTCTATCTATCTGTCTATCTATCTATCTATCTATCTATCTATCTATCTATCTATCTATCTATCTATCTATCTGTCCATCAGTCAACCTGTATATGGATATTAGACTATCCACAATGTTCCTTTTGTTGGATATAGTACAATTCAAAATATCTAATGATATTTAATTGCTTAAATCTGCTGCAATTGTACAGCCAAAACAGAAAATGTCTGTAGTAGTCAGTGATGGAGAGATGAGGATGTGCCTAAGAATAATACACTTTAATACTATACATTTTCTAAATTATTTCTATGATCTGTCAATGTCAGAGAAACAGGAAGGGGCATTTAATAGAATATATAGAGCTAAAACCTTGAATAAGAGATCTGGGTCGGTGAAGATGAAGTTAAAGCTTTGAATATTACTTGTGTATATTTAAGAATCATAATATTGATTTAAGTGATGCAATTGGCAAGAAGCATAAAATATAGGTTTTATTGTTATGTGTATATGAATACTAAAGAAGGCCATTCATGTGCCAAACTTACCAAAAGTAAACTAATGACACAATTAAGTAAAAGTGGATTTATTTAAAAAGCCTTTAGATTCCAAAGTTAGTAAGGTATTTAGTAAAGTACCCTACTTGTAATAATTTCATTGTCAGTGCCATTCACTTCTCATTTTCTGTTTCTCATTGGAAAGTCATAATAAACCTTTTAATAACCAGTCATAATTTACCACTTAAAGAACAAATCATTTTCCCTGTTATGGCATGCATCACTAATATACTGCAATAATAAGATCATTAAATGTTTTCAAAATAATTGTAATTATTTTTTTATTCTTACTTATTCAGTATAAAAAAGCAAATAGTAGATATTTGTTTATAATTTATATATATATACACTGACAGATGGGCAGACAGACAAACAAGCAGACAAAAAGATATTGATTATTTTATTATTATTTTTCTAACCACATCACTGTTGGTTTAGTGATAGATAGATGATAGATAGATAAATACTGTAGATAGATAGATACTACAGATAGATAGATACTATAGATAGATAGAGAGATAGATAGATACTATAGATATATACTATAGATAGATAGATAAATACTGTAGATAGATACTGTAGATAGATAGACACTACAGATAGAGAGAGAGAATATAGATAGATAGATATGGATTATTATTGTTTACTTTTTCTAAGCACATTATTGGTGGTTTAGTGATCCCCCTTCTCCCATCTAACAGGTGCTAACATTAGTGCAATTTCTGCTGCTGCTGCTGCAACTTTGAGAAGGTTAAAAAGTTAGAAAAAATAATGTTACAGTAATGCTGACTAGTCCACAGTCGCTACTGCACATCCTAGTATTTTTTTAAAGGGACATGAAACCATAATTTTTTATTTCATGGTTCAGATAGCACTTACAATTTTATATAACTTTTCAATATATTCCTATTTTCTAATTTGTTTTCTACTCTTTGTATCCTTTGTTGAAAAGTATACCTGGGTAGGCTCAGAAGCTGATGATCAGTAGCTGCACATATATGTCTCTTGGCTTTCACCTAGCTGCCAGTAGTGCATTACCCCTCCTTCAACAAAGGATACCCAGAGAATGAAGCAAATTAGACAATAGAAGTAAATTGGAAAGCTGTTTAACCCTTTAAGGACACAGCTTCCATTTTGCTCAATTGTTTTATGACGGAAAAAATTCCGTCATATGTCCTTAAGAGGTTAAAATTATATGTTGTATCTGAATCATGAAAGAAACATATTGATTTTCATATCCCTTTAAGTGTTATCACCTCTGCTAGACATGTGTTACATGTATCAAACAGCTATTCAATAGCAAAGAAAGTTAATGTCTTGCATAATGCCTATGTATAGTTTATCTAGACAATATTTCTTGTTATTTATTTTATAGTGCATTCACAGAGATTTGGCTGCTAGAAACATCCTTCTGTCTGAAAACAATGTTGTTAAGATCTGTGATTTTGGTTTGGCCCGTGACATATATAAAGATCCAGATTATGTGCGCAAAGGAGATGTAAGTATTACCACAATAATATTCATGTTACAGAAGAATTAAGATCAAAACTAATGGACCACAACGAGTTACAAAGTAACTTTAATTTACAGGTATATTTGAAATACTCAGCAGTGTTTGAGAAAATGTTATGTTTAAAATCTGTTTCTGCTTGAGTGATATCAACAGGCAGCCAAAAGCTGCTGATAAAGCGGTATGGTATGTACGCACGCATTTGTCACCTCAGCATGTTCTGAGTCATAGCTGTGATGTGTTGCATGATGTAGGGTTGCAATATTGTTGCTCTAAGGGAGGACACTTATGAAATATACATATGTGTCAGGGACTGTTAAAAGAAATGTTTGAATAATGTTCCATTATAAGAACCCTGACGTGTATTTTTTATGTGTTCCCCCTTAATGGGACATTGTACACTAGATTTTTCGTTGCATAAATGTTTTGTAGATGATCCATTTATATAGCCCATCTGGTAGGGTTTTTGTAAAAATTAAGTTTTCCTTATTTTTTATAAACATTGTGCTGAGTTTCAAACTCCTAACCAAGTCCCACAGTGTCAGATGTAGACTTAAGTCTACAGATTCCTGATTGCTCCTGTTTCTGTAATGGAGCCTTCGTATACAGGGAAGGGGGGAGAGCATCAACAGTGCTAATTAAACTGGGAGCTTCTAAGTAAGTTTTTAAAGGTTTTATACTGGATTTGTATATCAGTATCAGTGCATATTCTTATAGTAATGTCTATTACATAGTTATATAAAAATTGGTGTATACTGTCCCTTTTAAGCAGCAATATGGCAACCGTAAGCATGTGTGGAATGCACATAAAGCTGGATTTATCAATGTTAGCAGTGTTTATATATTTTAAAATGATCATTTTTTTCGAATGCATGTACAGAATTTGAATTTCCCTATTGTACATTTCAAATATATTTTTTATTTCCATTTATTTACACTCTCTTTTTGAGTTTTTTGTCACAGTTATTGGCCTAAATTAAATCCAACCCATTCGTAAAACTTATATCTCACAGAAAAAAAAATTGTTAACCATTGGAACCTAAAAATTGTACAATTCAAATAAATTTTTACTCGCCCCCTCATCTTATCTGCAAGTTGCCAGTGAACCTCCATTACAATCAATTGAGACGCATTTATCTTATGATTGCTTATTACTTGGCGCTAAGAAGGAGCTGCACTGCGAAATATATTGAAGTCACAAAAGCTTATTCAATCCATCACAGGACAAATTAGGGGCGAAAAATGCCACAAACAAAACAGTCCACTGATAAAAGAAACATAAATCACTGATGTAATTTAATTAAAATATTTTAAGCACCACAAAGATATTAAGTATGGCAGTTCCAGCTGGGTTATAGTTTTTAGAACTTTTGACATAGAGACAATAAAATGAAAACTGCTTATTCATTTTCAACAATGATATAATCATTTAATATATTATTTTATGTGATTTTTTTCATTATGGTTTCATTGAAAAATGTCCCGATACTTAACATTTTCCAGTCAGATTTGTCTAATCACAATATAAATTTTACAGTAATAAAATTAGCCAAATCCATAACTCAACAAACTCATATTTCCAGTATAATGATAATTGCCTCTTTAATAAAGGATGCCAGGAGAACTAAGCAAAATTGAAAAATTGTTTAAAAGTTCATGCTCTATCAAGTTCATATAAGTTTAATTTTGATTTTACTGTCCCTTTAAAAGCGATCAATAAACATAAAGACCCTTCAACCTCTGAGATAATCACTATTCCCACCAAATCACCATTTTGTTTTTCATTAATCATGCACATTTCATTTTTGGTTTACTAAATTAGGAGATTAACTAAGCAGATAATGATTTCATGTGCTTTTCGAGAGGTAACAATTTCCAGCTTCAGGGGTATTAATTGCAAAAGCATTTTCGGATTGGGATCACTGAAAAACACACTGACAATGACAAATCGTTATCGACTGAAAACAAAAGCAAAATTGAAATCAACTCCTAATTTGTTTCACAGAATATTTCCTTAAAATATAAACCAAAACAATTTATTCAATTATTGTATAGCCAGACACAGTTACAACGGCGTTACGTTCTCACAGTGTGTAAAGTTCAGTAGACGACGGTACTTGGCAGAGGCTATCTGTTATGTTTTCCAGGTGTGTCAGCACAAGGTTGATAGATGTTTTCCTACTTACAGGCTCGGTTACCTCTCAAGTGGATGGCGCCTGAAGCTATTTTTGATAAAATCTACACTACACAGAGTGATGTGTGGTCCTTTGGTGTTCTGCTGTGGGAGATCTTTTCGTTAGGTAAGTGATAGAGACTTGCTTCAAGTAAATAAATTAAACTTAAATGATTTAGATGGAGTATACAATTGGGTATAAAAAACTTTCAAATTTTATTTTTAACTTCCCTTTGTTAAATTTTATCTCCCTTCCATCCTGAGGTCTCAGCAGTGTGCATCAGTGTTTACAACAATGTAACAATCTTATTTATAATATAATGCCTAAACACATGCACACTGCTGAGCATACCTCAGTATGCTTCCATGGTGCCATGAGAGAAGCTAAGTTTCAACAAAGGATACAAGAGAAATAGGTAAATTAGATCATAGAAGTAAATAGTACACTCTGTCTGAATCATGGCAAATGTAATGTCCATATCCCTTTAAAGTGATATGCAGAGATCTTATTTGTTATCATCAATGTAAATGTAATACGTTTATACTGTAAGTATGTTGGTTTCATATAAAACAAGGGGTTTGATATTTATTAAATTTTACGTTATTTGTAAATAACATTTTGTATTAGGAGGATGAGAGCTTGTGTGTTTGTGACAAGGAAAGGCAAAAGCATCCAACATAAAGGCAAAATGGAGCCGCAACTAGGATCATTTTACAGAGGAATTTATTACAATAGACTCAGATGCTAAAACTGCAATGTGTGAATCTAGATGAACTAATCTGGAACTAGGGATGGGCGAATGTGTTTATATTCGAATTCGAATGTTAGAATGAATGTTATTGTAGAAATTCGATTTACATAATAGAATGTTGATAAGAACGAATATTCTTAAAAATTAGATTTTCGAATGTTATTTACAGTTTTCGAATGTCACATTCAAATATTACATTTATAAAACACAGTATTAGACTAGAAATACTATTTAGAATATCACATTCGAATATCACATTCAAATCGAATATCACATTCAAATCGAATATCACATTCAAATCGAATATCACATTTATTAAACACAGTTGTAAACTAGAAATACTATTTCAAATTTGAATGTAACATTCGAATGTAGCATTCAAATTGGAATATCACATTTATTAAACACAGTTGTAAACTACAAATACTATTTCGAATTCGAATGTCACATTCGAATATTACATTTTAAACACAGTATTAGACTAGAAATACTATTTCAAATTTGAATGTGACATTCGAATGTAGCATTCAAATTCGAATTATTAAACACAGTTGTAGACTAGAAATACTATTTCGAATTTGAATGTCACATTCGAATATTACATTTCGAAATTGAATGAATGCATAGCTAAACATTCTATTATTTGAACAAATATTTTCGAATTTTATTGAAAAATTCGAAAACGAAAATTCAAAAATAGAATGTTAGAATGTTATATAAACATTCGAAATTCGATTCGAACGAACGAATGTATCAAAATTCATTTTAAATTTAAAATTTTTAGAAACATTCGCCCATACCTATCTGGGACTAAATTGTCCTCAGCATAGCAAATTATGATATATGTTGTTATCTCCTAAGAGCTAGATGCAATTTACAAAGTAATATATGTTACAAAGTGATATATGTAACAAAGTGATTACTGTATGTAACAAAGTGATATGTTACAAAGTGATATACTGCATGTTACAAAGTGATATATGTAACAAAGTAATATATGTTACCAAGTGATATATGTTACAAAGTGATATATGTAACAAAATAATATGTTACAAAGTGATATATTTAACAAAGTAATATATGTAACAAAGTGATATATGTAACAAAGTAATATATGTTACCAAGTGATATATGTTACAAAGTGATATATGTAACAAAATAATATGTTACAAAGTGATATATTTAACAAAGTAATACAGGTGGCCCTCGGTTTACAACGGTTCAGTGTGCACCGTTTCAGAATAACAACCTTTTTTTCAGTCATGTGACTGCTATTGAAAAGCTATTGAAAAGCATTGAGAAGCAGTTCATTGACTAGAATAGCCAGTAGGTGGAGCTGTCCGCTTTTGTTGCAGCAAAGATATGCAAGCCAAGCAAGCTGAAATTAATCAGTTTAACCAGACCTGAGCTATCGAGCAGATTTCAAAGGAACAAGATCTTCCTGTCTATAAATAACTGTTTGCAGAAAAATGCAAGTAAAGTCTGTGTTGTGTGATTATTTTATTAGATGTATAATGTGGTTTAGCATTTAAAGTCTTCATTTCAAAGCTTTAAAAATAATGTATTAGGTGTTACTTTTGACAATTTTGAGAGGGGCCTGGAACCAAACCCCCTCACTTCCCATTGACTTACATTATAAACTGGGTTTCAATTTACAACGGTTTTGATTTACAACCATTCCTTCTGGAACCTAACCCCGGCGTAAACTGAGGGCTACCTGTATATGTTACAAAGTGATATATGTATCGCCCAAGACACCACCTAGGAATTCACTAACTCTTGCTAGTAAGATTTCACACTGAAAGTATATGGCAGCATGAAACACCAGACAGACTCCATCTGTACAGGTCATACTGGTGTAACACTATATACGCTCTTGAGGCAGTAGGGTCCTGTAATCCTGCTATCTATCTGCCTTCCCTAGCTCATATATTGGTAAAGGTGTAGTTAAGCATCCCAAATTCGAAAAAGGTACCACATCCCGCTGTGGGGGGGGGGGGCCATAGATAGGTTCCCAGCGGCGGTTGCGGCGCCCGGGAACAATATTGGAAAAGAGTGATCTGTTCCAATACCTGCTCCGGGCGCTGCAACCGCCACTGTGATCCTATACATGCCCCCCCCCCCCTCACATTACAGTACCTTTCTGAAGTAATTCCCACAGTAAAGTGTATATTTCTGAAGTAATTCCCACTGTAAAAATATAACATGTTTAGGTAAATATGGAGTTGATCGCTCTTTTTCAATATCATTCCCAGGCGCCGAAACACTCTGTTCCAATATCATTCTTGGGCACCGCAAATGCCGCTGGGAACCTATCCATGGTACGCTCCCCCACAACGGGATGTGGTACCTTCTGAATTTGGAATGCTAAACTACACCTTTACCCATATTTCTGTTGCATTACAAATACAGATAATAATAATAATAATAATTACTCTTCAGACGTTTGTTGCTATTGTTATAGTTTTTCTTTCTAAAAATAGAAAGAGATAGGAAGATAGAATAACATCAAAGACAAATTGCCAGACCAGCTTATTAGGACTTGGATTTCCCCACTATGGAAAATGTGTGGATTTTATGGATTTATGTGAACTACTGCCACCTAGTGGCTGCAGTGGTTATATAATTCTTAATAAAAAGTACACCAAAGTAGACATAAACAGGGTTAAGAGGCCTAAATACCAAACCGACCAACTATGGAATTTGGCCTCCTGATTTATTGTATAATTGTCCAAGGAAGTCTGTCTCACATGGTGAAAATCCACCCTGATGTGTGGGCTTGGCATGGTGGTAATCAGAGATAAGGTCTTTTTGTTGGCCTTATGTATTTATTTGTTGTCATACTGCAGCATTTGAAGCTCCTGTCATTAGACCAACAAAATTAAAAACATATTTTTGGTAAAATGTTATATGTGCATCTCGTGCAAGTTACAGATTAGACTGAAAATGCATTGTTTAATATATTATATTATGCATATTGTGTGCAACCTATATTAGGTGAAGAGTAGGTGTAACTATGGAAACCACATGTGAGTGCGGTCAACCCTCGCATATCCTGCTTACTAGATTCATCTGCTGAAATGTGTCCCTGGAAATGTTTTTTCGAATGTTGCTATTTAGAGTATAAACATTTACCCACAAAACATTAGTTAGCATCAGATTACCTAGGGATCTTATTCAGGCCTCTGAGCATTTTACTTCAGCTAATAGGGTTGCCACTTGTCCTCCAGTAGGTGATCTTTACAAGGAGGTAGGCGCCTCTGTTAGTTATATTGCCACGTGAGCCCACAGATCAGACTTACATACCTGTGGCCCACCAGCCAGATGTCAAAATTTGGATTTCATCAGTTAAATAACCAGGATTTTTAAATATATTTGACTGGAAAGCCAAAATACTGGGATCTTTGCAACTTTACCTGCTTATATCAAATTATCTGTAACACGAGGTCATGTCCCACCTCACACACCTGCTATATTTTACCTCATAAAGTGCATGCTCTCACTTCCAATTCCTTTATCTTATTAAAACACAATTAGACATATTTCCTCTGAATGCAATGCAGTATACAACCATTATGAGAAATAGGGGCCCTTTTTGTGGTCCTTAAAGTAATTTAAATAATCATTTATTTCAAATTGAATTTATGCACATTTCTTTATAACACCAGCTTTATTTCTATTTTACGTTTTATTTATCTTTCTTGATCTAAACATAAAAACACTGTCTGGGTAATAGCCATAGTTGTATGGATTTCTAAAAAGATGAGTTTGGAAGAGAAACAAATATTAATACAAATGACCATTTTGGACTTTATTTTATAGGTGAAATTGCAGATAGTATGGCGGATTTTTATAGCAGATAAGAATTTAACTAACTAAAATGTCAAGACCTAGCTATTTAAAAAAAATAGCATGTTGCCCTAATTATCTTTACAGCCAAAAGCTGTGACAACCTAGGGCGTTCTGATACCATATTTATTTGAAAGCCAATGCTTTAGAAATAACTCAATTGTATCTAGTTATAGAAAAGTACATTGTATTAGCCAACTGGAAGACATGATTAATGGAAAGAATAGATAGAATCAATTTGTGGTTGAGTTTCATTGTTAACTTAAAGCACTGTGGTTTGTGGTGTGGTGCACTCATCTTGGCTTGCCCAGATAAATATTCTGACAAGACAAGTGCTGGCAAGCTTTACTGTATGTAACCCACAATTTTTCTTTCATGATGCAGATAGAGCATACCAATGTAAGCAACTCTCCATTGTACTAATTTTCTTTTGTTGAAAAGCATATATAGCTAGGCTCATAAGCTTTGAGCTAGCTGCAGACTGGTGGCTGAACTTGTATGGCCATTTTAATTGTAATCAGCTAGCTCCCAGGACATTTTCACCAAAACAATAATGAAAAAAATTGGTGCCGAAAAATAATGATAATGGCTGATTGTGATTGGCTCAGCATGACAAATGGCTTATCTGCAGCTGTTAATATGCTGATAATTATTGGGTTCAACTTTTAAATTAGCTACTTTTAAAAACAAATCAGGACAAAAAGCTTTTCCATGATGCTGTGTGAAATGCACACGTAATTAATAAATGTGACAATGACATGTAATTAATAAATGTGACAATATGTAATTAATAAATGTGACAATGACATGTAATTAATAAATGTGACAATGTTACACTTTTAGAACACTACATTTAAAATTAAACTTTCATGATTCAGACAACACATGCAATGTTACAAAGCTTTCTAATTTACTTCCATTACCAAAATATCCACAGTCCTTTTTATATGCACACTTTCTGAGGAACCAGCTTCAAATGAGCATGTGCAAGAGTGCACTGTATATATGTAAATGTATTTTGTGATTGGCTGATGGGTGTCACATGATACAAGAGGAGGTAAAATACTACTAATTTGAAATATAAAGTAGGTGCTATTTTATTATGTATTTGATGATTATGCAATTCTACTGTATTTAGTTGCCCTTTAAATCCTTAACAAATCCATTAAAAGACAACCTGCATCTCATCTGAGTGCAAAGAGGTGTCACCAACCCCTGCAATTTTGCTCTGTGTAGTCACTTTTTTATATCAATAAGCCACCATTTTTACAAAAAAAACTATGTGTAGCATATGTAGCAACAACTCTCTTCTGCTGTACATGTTGCACTTAGATTATTTTATTTAGGGCATTTCATTTATTTGCACCCGGTAACGAAAAAGTGTAACCCAATAGCATAATCATCTGAAGTGCCTTTGCAAGAACAAAGCACATAGATCCCTTTATTCCATTTGTGGCAGTAATACACATAGAATGATGACTTAATGCCAACCCTCTTGACCACCAGCAACAAATACAGATCAAAGTTTTCACTTTGGATCAGATTTTACTCCCTTTTCTGCCAGTACCAATTTTGCAAGTGACACAAAGAGCTGTCAATTTACATCCTGTGTTGACAGTAGCACATAACCTCTTTGTGCAACAACACACAGAAAGATGTGATTTACCACTCTCTCCACTTAATGTGGCAACAGCACACATATTAGTAATGTAATACCTTTTTAAAGGGACAGTAAAGAGAAAATTATATTTTTATTATTTAATATTATATGATTCAGAGTACCCCATTTTAAACTTTCCAACTTCTATCACCAAATTTACTTTGTTGTCTTGGTATCCATAGATGAACATAGTAGGTTCAGCAGCAGCAATGCTGTTGATTGGTGGCTGCACATATATGCCTTTTGTCATTGACTCATCAGAAGTTTTCAGCTTGTTTCCAGTAATGCAAAGCTGCTCCTGAGTCCATTCTTGGTTTTTGTGCCAGTCCTGTTTTTCTGATCACAATCCAAATTCTCAATGCATTTACAAGGCCATTTGTCACTTCAACAAATAAAAGGACTTGATAAACCCTGGACCTTTTTACTGAGTACACACAAAGTTTTCAATTGTAACTTTGATATTTTTTTGCATATTGGATGACATCACAAAACAGATACAAATAATCAATTGAAGTAAAAAAATTATAATAATGAGCAACTTTTACTTAACATTTATAAACAAACATGACTATTATACCAATGATGCTCCTGTTTAAATCCCATAGAGATATATACCCATATATCTCTATGGTTTTGGAGTACGACAGATTAATTGTACATGTCACTTAGCATCACTACACACTATTAAGAAGATCAATCAGTTTACAGGCCCTTCCACCTCTGATGTAATCACTCCCGATCACCATTTTGTTGGTCATTAATTGTGTGCAGCTCTCTTCGAATAACTAAATCTCAAGGTGAACAACGCACATAACTACCTTGCGTTATCATTGGCAGGTAATTCATTTGAGCTTCAGGTGTATTAATGGTAAAAGCATTTTAGGATTGTGATCATAGGATAAACACAATGACAATAACATCCAACGTTCAGAAATCATTATCTGCCGAAAACAATCTCGTGATTATGATTCACTCAATAGTATTTAAAATATCTTCTAAGAAAATGAATATTATCTTTGCCAGCAAAGTGCATAAAATGATTGGCTTATCTTGCAAAAAAATAAATGAAATTCTCTCACAGGTGAGAATCTAATTACTTCAGAGCTGAAGATCTAACTCCAGAAGAAACTTTGATACATTTTTGTATTCTAATCAGGATAGTAACTGTAAAACTGCTTTCTGACTCGGAATACTGGCTTTAAAAAATAATCAATGCATTTGCACACTGGTATATCTCATTTACATTTAAATGGGATTGTGAAGGTTAGAGAACTACTGACAAGGGAGATTTGTGCCAAACATCTGCTATCGATTTGAAATCTAGTTTTCCTACTGCAGGAAAAGCAAACAGTATTTGTAGTTAAAGGGACAGGAGATATTTTTACATTCTATCAATAATTAATTGTCATAGTGCTGGGTGTATTAGGCCATGTTGGTGTACTAGGTGGAAGAATCTGTAAACATTGACATCAAATCCAAACTTGACTTAAAGGGACACTAAAGTCAAAATTTAACTTTCATGGTGGGCAACAAGCCATTATGCAGGTAGTGCTGGTGCTCCCCCCTGGGTTCCCTTTAGCAAAGCCAAGGATCATCCATAGGCACCAGCTGAATGATAACAGATACTGATGGGGGATAGGAAGTCCACTTAGCCTCAGCGCAGGTTACATCTTGCAGTAAGTTAAATACCAAAGTTGACTATGTTGGTATGAAGACAAATATAATAAAGCTTAGATTATAGTCATCATTATACCGATGCAATCGTAAATGTATTTTATAGATAAAGGGGCTCACAAAGACAAAAGTGCCTGTGGTCCATGAAAGTCATAATGCGGCACATCACTTCCTACATTAAACTTTCATGATTCAGATAGAGCATAACATTTTGAACAACTTAACAATTTACTTCTGAGCATGTGCAAGAATTCACAGACTATACGTATATGCATTTGTGATTGGCTGATGGCTGTCACATGATACAGGAGGAGTGGAAATAGACATAACTTTGAAATTTGTCAGAACAAAATCTACTACTCATTTGAAGTTCAGACACAGGGGCCTATCTATCAAGCTCCGAATGGCTCGCCAGAAACAGCAGTTATGAAGCAGTGACCGCTGCTCCATAACCTGTCCGCCTGCTCTGAGCAGGCAGACAGACATCGCTGGAATTCAACCCGATCGAGTACGATCGGGTTGATTGACACCCCCCTGCTCGCGGCTGATTGGCCGCGAGTCTGCAGGGGGCGGCGTTGCACCAGCAGCTCTTGTGAGCTGCTGGTGCAATGCTGAATACGGAGAGCGTATTGCTCTCCGTATTCAACGAGGTCTGGCGGACCTGATCCACACTGTCGGATCAGGTTCCGCCAGACTTTGGCAAATAGAGGCCTAAGTGCTATTGCATTGTCTTTTTATCATGCATTTGTTGATTATGCAAATCTACTGTATTTACTGGTCCTTTAATCCTTTAACTGCTGAGCCATTTTCACCCTTTGCTGAGCTGTTTTGAGTTTTTAGATGCTGCTCACATTTAAACCTTACTGTAGGTCATTTTTAGTGAGAAACCCACACATATTGTATATTGTTTATTTTTCAGCAGACTATACCATTATTTTAAGTAAATATCATGACCCGTGAGAACAAAATGTGTTAAAAAAATCAATATTTTTATTACAATTTTAAAAAACAAGGTTTGTTAAAAAGTGTGTGTATTTTTCTAAACTCATGTGTAAAAAGTAGGTGTTATCCACATAAAAAGGCCCTGATCTGCACAAAGGGACTCCCATGAGCCTCTACTGAAATACATAGTCATCACTATTACCACACTGGTCACCTGGCTATTAAAATGTATATGACATTTTAAAAAAGGGGCTTCTGAGCTTTAAGTCTAGGAGTCTTCAGGGTGTCTAGGCCATTTTGTTGGTCTGTTACAGGCCCATAGAGACCCCCTTCCTACAAAATGTGTATTTTTTTTATGTGGTTTTATTTTATACCCCCAAATTACTCGCCTTGTGAAAGAGGAGGGCTGAAATTGAGGAGTTTGAATGCTTTCCTCATCCATGCAGCTCCCTTAAGCCCTCTGCAGAAGCCAGGCACTTCCAAATTTCCCAGGGTCAAATGACATCACCATGCATGGGCTTGTCTAGAAGGAATGGGTTATGATATACTACTGAAGATTTGTAAATCCCATTGAATATCTTTTGGTGTCCATTTATTTGTTGTTCAGTGAATAATAATGAGCTCTTGTTCTCTTCCGCCAGGTGCTTCCCCATATCCAGGGGTCCAGATAGATGAAGACTTTTGCTGCAGACTGAAAGAAGGAACTCGTATGAGACCCCCAGAATACTGCACCCCAGAAATGTAAGGACCTCATTTTGTGCTTGACTCAAACAAAACGGTGGATTTTTAGGAAATTAATAGATGTTATTTTCCTTGTGGAATAGTATATTAAAGGGACATGGAAGTCAAATTAAGTTTAATTCATTCATTCATTAAGCTTAAATAAATTAAATTAAACTTAACATAATTAAAATTAAACTTAGATTATAATTATTGTTGCAAGCACAGCTTCCATTAAGTGCTCAAGTCACATGCACACTCTTGAACCTATTTTCGAATGTCCTTGGAAAGTTTTATTAAAGTAAACCAATAGAGGGTTAGATTGTGAGTGACATACAAGCAATATCGGGTTTTTTCCAATAGATGATATAAGGTGTTATAAAAAACAAAAAGGACTGCCATATATACATATCTCTAAATATGTGTACTGTATGTGTGTGTATATATATATATATATATATATATATATATATATATATATATATATATATATATATATATATATATATATATAAATCCAGAAAGAAGCAGGCACTCTCCGTTTAACATTTCAATATTTTACTTATATTAAACTACTAAGTAAAATATTGAAATGTTAAACGGAGAGTGCCTGCTTCTTTCTGGATTTATTGGTTACTTTTGCTGTGCACCCCGGACTTGATTTGAGAGTGCTATACCACTGACTGTTATATATATATATATATATATATATATATATATATATATATATATATATATATATATATATATATATATATATATATATATATATATATATATATATACTGTATATGTGTACATATGTATTTACGTATTTGTGTTTTACTATATATGTACTGTACATATTTAACATTCCAGTGTTCTTCACTGCACTTTTTATTGTAAATGCATAATGATATATATATATATATATATATATTTCCATAGATATATAGGTATAGATATCTATTTTACATGACATTATCAGATATACAGTATATATAGAAATTTATATTTAATAATAAAAAGTACATTCTGTATAATGGGAAAGTACTGTTATGGTAATGGGTATGTACCTTTCCCCCTCCCCCCCCTTTTTTTAATTAAATAGCACTAAATGACATACAGAATTAAGCAATACACACAATGGTGATTTCTGACTTTACATACTCTGTTTTGCATTAAGCCCTTTCATTCTGCCAAAGTTTTAATTTGCCAAGCAAAATTGTTAGCCTAAAAATATCCAGCAGTGCAAACAGGATTACTGGTAAAACTGAATACTGTCAAGTTACAGATTTGACATCAGTTTGATTTACGCTTAAGGAAAACATTGGCATAAGAATTATTTATAATGCGTTTTTTTGCCAGTGTGGATCATCTCTTCAACAGCCTTCTGATGACAGCAAATGATTGAATTTTGTATATGTAAGCAAATATAAATTGCACACCTACACAAGATATCAATACGAAAATATTAAAATATTGCAGTAATACAAACTGACTTCAGATCCTTGTCTTGCTAAATTTATAGCTCACCTGTGATGAACTTGAAAAAGTCAATTGCAATCAATGAAGTCAAATAACCAATGATATTCTGTCCTTTTAAAGAGACGTGAAGTCAAAATTAAACTTGCATGGTTAAGATAGCGCATGCAATTTTAAGATACTTTTTTAGATTATTTCTGTTATCAGTTTCAATTTGTTCTCTTGCTATCCTTTATTGAAAAGCATACCTAGGTAGGCTCACAAGCAGCAATGTACTACTGGGAGGTAGCAGGTGATTGGTGGCTACACAGATATTGATTCATGTTATTGGCTAACTCCCAGTAGAGCATTGCTGCTCTGGAAGTGAATTAGAACTACGCGTCGAACGCTTTTGCAGGGTTATATGCAAGCAACAGCGCAATCATAAAATGCGCTAAGACATTAAACATGTTCTTTTTGCACTTATATGCCCCTTTAAACAAAAAAAAACTGCAGATTTATTTACTAGTTGACATAAACACATTTGGTACAAGTGCAACCAAGCAGTCAGAAAATACTCTCCTGTGTGTGTATAATCTACTGAAGGTAGCCTCAGTCGCTGCATATTTATCAGGCCTGAACCTAACTTAAACTCTGCAGTTAGAATGGAAACCATTTTAGCACAAATAATAATTCTAAATATATTTATACTGATTACTTATAAGGGGAATTGCTGTCCTATTAACAAACAGCTTGTTCTCATGCAAATTATGCCCCTGATGTTTACATTTAAAAAGGAACATTTTTTTTATATTAAATCACACATTTTTACCACATTAACCTGTGTTCCAATCCATCTGAATGACCTTTCCGATACAGTACTTCTAAGGGTAAGAGAGTGGCTTAAAATTACAAATACTTATTCAGCAAAGAAATTTCTTTAGAGATAAAATTTCGGGATCAAAAAAACCTCTTGAATTGTACTTCCTTATAATTGCTTGATCCTGATATTAGTGATATATTTAATAATCTCAAAGAAACTGCATTTCAAAAAGGATACAAATGTGAATTTACTGACAAGGAGACTGTGGTCGCACTAATGACACTGAGGACCTATACCTTTGATACCTTAAAGTATAGGAACAAATTCATATTTGTCGGTAGTCATTATCTATCTAAATTTACCAATGATCTATAGCTAGGAATTACCTCTGTTGTGGCATAGGACTTGATGGTATTGATACATACTGGAGTATGATTATCTGGGGAACCTGAATCCTAAATTGGAGTATGGAGTATAGAGATAAATGCTACCGGTAAGTAGAGTTTTACACTCCAGCTCAACTATGGATCAATATAATTGAAATGTAGGTATTGGTGCACTAGTAGTTCTGCATTATTATGAAATACCTCTACCTTTAAGTTTTAATTTTTCCGCTGTAAGGGTATAAAGGTACCGGCTTCAAATAAGTACTACAGTATTTGGAATATTAATTGTTTGGTAATATCTAGGGATGGATACCCTTGGTTCCAATATTTGTTTATAGGAATAAATTGTCACTGATAGGTAGTGGTTCCAGTGGCATCCCTGCTCCCTCTCCCCCTTTTTAAATAGCATCTGCTCATTCATGCTTTGACGGTATTAAAAGGTATAGACTTTCCCTCATTCAGAGCTACTTTTTACTGACATGATTATCTCGATCTATCTACTTAATTATGATCTCCTCTGGTATTTAAAAGGTATAGGTCTCTGGTTTAGCTGGAGTGACCACAAACTTAGGAGTGACCAAAATTAAGGATTCAGGTTCCCCAGATAATCATACTCCAGTATGTATCAATACTATCAAGTCCTATGCCACAACAGAGGTAATTCCTAGCTATAGATCATTGGTAAATTTAGATAGATAATGACTACCGACAAATATGAATTTTGTACTCAAGTTGCTTTTTAATATTTACCATGAATTTATCAAAAAGATTGTAATCCAGGTTTTAGCGTATCTAGTTGAAGCCATGCAACTTGTTAGAGACACAGGTGTAGGCTGTGCGGACTCTGATTTGTGCCAAACTTGCTTTTGACGCCTAAAATAGTGTTTCTTGCAAAAACTGGTCAAGTGTTGTGATGCAATTGTAGAATACAGTATGTGCGAGAGCTTAACTATTTCCTGTGGTTTATCACTATCTATTGTCTATGTTTATTTTGTCCTTTAAGACGCCTTAAAATAACAGTGGTTTTATGAGATAGCTATGACCCCCCCCCATACACTTGATCTTCTCTAACACCTTACAGTGATGGGGATGTGTAAATCTAAGTTGGGTCATTAGAGAAAAGATCAGCAATCACTAGTAGATTAGGAAGTTCACCCACTTTAAAGGGACATGAAACCCAAAATGCCTCTTTATTGATTCAACAGAACCAACATTTTTAAAAAAAAGTTTACAAAATACCTCTGTTCTCAGATTTGCTTTGTTCTCATGTTATACTTTGTTGAAGAGATACCTAGGTAGGTAGTGTGCACATGTTTGGAGCACTACATGGCTGGAAAAACTGTTGCCATCTAGTGCTCTTGCACTGTACAGCATTCTTGTAAAACTGCTGTCATATAGTGCTGCAGACACATGCACATTCCAGAGCTGCTTTTCAACAAAGGATACCATGAGAACAAAGACAAATATGATAATAGAAGTAAATTGTAAAGTATCTATCTGTATCATGAAATAAAAAATATGGGTTTTATATCCCTTAAGAGAGAAACTAGGCACCACTAATACAATAATGTTATCTTCTATCCTAGCTACCAGACCATGCTTGATTGCTGGCAAGGAATTCCCACAGACAGACCTACGTTCACAGACTTGGTGGAGAGCTTAGGAGATCTTCTTCAGGCCAATGTTCAACAGGTTTGATTTTTTAATTAAAGTTCCCCCCGCTTGAAACACTAGATTCTCCTCTAATTGGAAACATTTACATATTAAAAAGCATGCTTGTAATAAATGAGAATAACGGTAGATTTTGGAATTATTGTATGTGTATGTGGCCTATCACTGATCTTATCTGGAAAAATACATTGTGGACTTTAATAACCAAATTTATAGAAAACCATATTGATTAGCTTTTTTTTGCTAGAGACTTTTCCTTAATGGCTCTTGTGAGCTGCTGGTGCAATGCTGAATACGGAGAGCGTATTGCTCTCTGCATTCAGCGAGGTCTTGCGGACCTGATCCGCACTGTCGGATCAGGTCCGCAAGACCTTTAATAAATTGGCCTCATTGTGTTCATCTAGTTCCCAGTAATACATTGCTGCTTCTTCAACAAAGGATGTCAAGAGAATGAAGCAAATGTGATGATAAAAGTAACTTGGAAAGTTGTTTCAAGCTCTATCTGAATCATGAAAGAATCATTTTGGGTTTAATGCCCCTTAACTACAATTTTTTTTTTAAAAGAATGAAGACCCTCAGAACAGTAATTATGTTTCTATATCAGATGAGCCACTAGACCATAGGGACACTACTCTATATTTGCCTATTGTCTAGACCAGTGTTTTTCAACCAGTGTTCCGTGAGAGATCCTCAGGTGTGCCACAGCAGACTGACAACAGTGTGACATATTTTTTAAACTTTGCTTGTTTTTTACTCCCAGTGCAGGGGTAGTTTGTAGGAGGCATGGCATAACAGCACAATACATACAGTATGTGTGTGTTTGTGTGTATGTGTATATATATATGCTGTATTAGGCTACAATGTGTGATTTTTTTTAAATTTTGGGATGGTGGTGTGCCACAGGATTTTTTAATGTAAAAAGGTGTGCCACGGCAAAAAAAAGGTTAAAAATCACTGGTCTAGACACAAAGGCATTTAGTGCAACTTTATTCTGTTTGCATTAAAGGGACAGTCTACACCATAATTTTTATTGTTTAAAAAGATAAATAATCCCTTTATTACCCATTCCCTAGTTTTGCATAACCAACAGTTATATAAATATACTTTTTACCTCTGTGATTACCTTGTATCTAAACCTCTGCAAACTGCCCCCTTACTTCAGTTCTTTTCACAGACATCCATTTTAGCCAATCAGTGCTGGCTCCTAGGAAACTCCATGTGCGTGAGCACAGTTATCTATATGACACAAATGAACGAATGCCCTCTAGTGGTGAAAACTGTCAAAATGCATTCAGATAGGAGGCGGCCTTCTAGGTCTTAGAAATTAGCATATGAGCCTACCTAGGTTTATCTTTCAACTAAGAATACCAAGAGAACAAAGCACAATTGGTGATAAAAGTCAAATGGAAAGTTGTTTAAAATGACATTCCCTAGCTGAATCATGAAAGTTTGTTTTGGACTAGACTGTCCCTTTGAATAGTAGTTCCAGAAAAGTTTAAATGATAAGCTACATAAAATAAACTGCACATCTAGCAACAACCTTTTTTTCTATCATGTTAAATAGTGATTTGTTATATGCATGTGCACTTTTTACAAATGATTTACATTGTTAGTTGTGTTTTTGGCCTACATGCATAATTACTGTATGATCTTACCGAAATCTGTTTCTCTTTATATTCGCCCTGCAGGAGGGAAAGGACTACATTCCGCTCAATACCAATTTGTGCATTGATGGTGAAAGCAATGTGAAAACTGCGAGTGAAGAACAAAGCAAACGAAACTCAGCTACACGATGGAGCACAATGGAAATTGGGTAAGTAAATCTTAGATAAATGTAAATGCAAACTACTTTAGTCTGTCTCTCTCAAAATTCATGATAGATAGATAGATAGATAGATAGATAGATAGATAGATAGATAGATAGATAGATAGATAGATATATAGATAGATCAGACAGATAGATAGATATGGATAGATAGATAGAGATACCATGCAGTTTTAAACAATTTCCCAGTTTACATCTATTGTTTAATTTGCTTCATTCTCTTGGTGTCCTTTGTTGGAAAGCATAACTAGGTAAGCTCAGGAGCACCACTGCACTACTGGGAGCTAGCTGCTGATTGGTATCTGCAGATATTTTCCTGTTGTCATTTGCTTGCCCAACGTATTCAGCTAATTGGTATATATTAGAAACGTAATTGGTAAATATGAGAAAGCAGCATTGCTGCGCCTTCAACAAATGATACAACAAGAATGAAGCAAAATTGATAACAGAAGTTAATTTGAAAGTGATTTTAAGTTTGTATTCTGTATTTAGATCATGAAAGAAAAACTATGGGTTTAATGTCCCTTTAAGTAACAGTTTTAGAATTCCTTATATGATAACTGATATGTAATATAAATAATTAACCTGTTAGAACACAAACATAAAATAAAACCAACTCAAATAAATGTGTCAGTACATAATTAAATGAGTCCCAGACAGGCTCTGTGCAGGAATACAGTGGATGATTTCCAGGGATGGCACCTCAGGAAGAAACAAAAACGGCAAATAGTGAAGTCCAGACAAGCAGTTTTTGTTTCTTCCTAAGGTGCAGCTTTTTGTTATTATATCATATTATATTTTTGCAAAACCCTGTTTTCCATATTGTTTTACATCTTTTTAGCACTTTAGGTAAAGAGTGCAGTATGATACTACATATTCTGTAAAGCAATACATGCAGACATATAACTAACATTAAAGGAGACAAATCATTATATAGATTCTTTTCTATGGTGGTTATGGGAAGCAAATCAAAGGGACACAAGTGTCAGCCTCACCCTGCTATTCTTCCTTCGTGTTTTCAGAAACAACAATAAGAACCGACCTCTCAGTGTGAAGACATTTGATGAAGTGCCAGTAGGAAAGGACAAAGCGTTCAATGAGGTAAACACTTGCACAAAAAGGCAAGGCTGCTTCCATTCTCACTTTCTTATAGAATGCTGTACTTGTCAACAAAATGCAGCGGAAATCTCTTAGTGTGTAACTGAAAACACACAGATGGAAGTTTAACTTTCACCTTCAGCAGACATCTTAAAAGGATATAAAACAGTATGTTTCATTGTTGTAATAAAAAAACACTAAGTAATGGCTTGTACTTAATCAGGGCCAGATTTATAATTAGGCAGAGTAGGCATGGCCATGGGAACCTAACCATGGGTCTCGGACAGAATGCGGACAGAAATGTCCGTCGGATAACAGTCCAGTCTGTCTGAGAACCTGTAAAAGCATGTTGTGGGACCCACGGTTAGGTTTCCAGAGGTGGTTGCGGCGCCCGAGGCTCTGATTGGAACAGAACTCTTTGGAGCCTATTTGCCCTTGGGCATAAATGCATTTGTCCGTGTCTCTGAGGTCAACCGGGTGCACAACCAGTCGAATAATGGATAGGGTTTATCGCTATAGCCTAGTGGAAAAAATGGTTACAGCTAAATCCTGTTCAGCTAAAATACCTCTGATGTTAGAGCTGGCTGCTTTCTGTGCTTTCTTTCATTTGTTAGCAGCAGTCATGTGCCTACTCTGACATAACAGGTGATTTAGGTGGATGAGAACTATCTGCTACCCAAACTATGGTGGCTTCATGTAGTTAATTATAAGCACATTATTATTTAAACTGATTCCGGCGCGCTAATAGGGTCTGCACCATATTATATATGTTAAAGAATATGATATGAATTTTTGTACCCCCGACAAATAGAAGTCTGTAACTATAAGCACAGTTGTGCTGTTTTTTTTAGCACAATCTGTTTCTTTTTATGTTTGTTTAGTCTTCATAAAGTAATGGTTTCCTTTATCTTCTCTCCTTTACTGAGGCCAGTAAAGCACAAATATAAAAATGTTACTACATTGATCAAACAATGGCTGGGAAGAATATAGCATTGTTCAGTTTGTGAAGTCTGCACTTCCGAAATGCAGACGCCAGACCTCATATATTTAACAATGCTATATTCTTTATAAGTCTTCCCTTCTGGAAAGAATTGAAAAGCCCACAGTTTTAAAAGATGCAGGGACCTTAGGGTCACTGCCCTGGACCCCAATATAATGATACAAAAATAGGCAGAAAGGTGACAGCAGAACTATTTAATGATATATCAGGAGACAAGGACAAGCGACATTTCGGGAACTTATTGAAGGCATGAGGAAGGGATAATTTCCCGAAACGTCGCCTGTCTGTGTCTCCTGATATATCATTAAATAGTTCTGCTTTTACCTTGCTGCCTAGTTTTGTATCATTATATGTGGATCAACCAGTCAGCAGATAGATCCCACTAGATCATTGCTGTTCCTAAGCCTTCCTACTTATGCTCTTTTAGAAAGGATAAGATGAGAAAGAAGCAAATTAGATAATACAATTCAATTAGAAAGTTGTTAAAAATTGTATGGTCTATCGGAATATTGAAAGAAAAATTATGGGTTTCGTGTCCCTTTAAGAAAACAATTGTAACTGGGCACTGGGGCACTGAAAGACATGTGTGAGTTTTGGTGAGCACAGGGCGAACTCTTGTGACTGCCCTTGTGGTAGAGTATGTTTTAGTCACTGCTTTGCTTGGCCTTTGATGTTTATTTATGCAGATCCGTCCTTAGTTCGTTAACTTTAATGACATAAAAGCTGTTATGACTTTGCAGACATTAATAGGTTTTTATTTATTTGAAGAAGCAATCAAACAACCACACAGAGCTCAGGGACTCTTGACCCTCCTTCAGAAACTAGATCTAACCACTAAGCACTGAACAAAACAGATCTAGCTAAGCATCCTGTTTCTATATTCATTACATCTTTAACGGCAGACAGCGAGGATGTCTTTGTGTAAATAAGCAAAGCATCATTTTGTTCCACTAAGCTGGTTTGCTGTATCCATTATTAATGTCTTCCACAGAGTGCCTTTGATGTTCTTCAAGGCTATATCTCTAATGCAAAATCACCTGCCTTTGTAAACAGAGCCAAAAAGGAATTGAGTGTTTTCCATAAAATGTAATTAATAACTTAGCTGGTCTCCTCACAGTGTAATTGTAGGTATTATGCAAAAATATGCTATTTATATTCATAGAAAGGGTTTTCTTATGATGTATCAAAATAAGCAGCAGTTCATCTCTCATTTTCTTGTAAACACAGTTCTCAATGTGCTTTGTGGTTTCAACTCAAATTTTAATAAACCAGTAAATGTTTAATTTAATTATGATTGTAATATGCTTTCATTATTTATTGTTTTCCCCTTTTCCTATCTTTTAAAAATCTCTATATATTTTTTTTCTCCAATAGAAGTTGGAACACATAGTTCCTTTGCCCAAAAGATAATTAGTTTGGACATATAAATTACAGACAATATCTCCATAAGGTTTAAATTAGTATATGACATTTCATATTTATTTGATTGATATCTCTGTTAAAGGGACATAATACTCATATGCTAAATCACTTGAAACTGATGCAGTATAACTGTAAAAAGCTGACAGGAGAATATCACCTGAGCATCTCTATGTAAAACAGGAAGATATTTTACCTCACAATCTCCTCAGCTCAGCAGAGTAAGTTCTGTGTAAAAAGTTATACTCAGCTGCTCCCAGCTGCAGGTAAAAAAATTAAAAAAAATGAAGAAATGAACAGCAGCCAATCAGCATCAGCAGTGCTGAGGTCATGAACTATTACTGTGATCTCATGAGATTTGACTTAACTCTCATGAGATTTCATAGTAAGCTTCCTTTACCTGATTGGTGAAATAATATGAGAGTGCACGATGCTAGTCCCTTCAGATGTCCCAGGACAAACACACTAAAATGCTGCTTAGAAATCCTTTACAATGGGAGGTGGCTACTGAGGAACTTTTGAGGTAAAATATCTTTCTTTTTTACATAGAGATGTTCAGGAGATATTTTCTAATCAGCTTTTTACAGCATCACTTTTACAGCATCACTGCATCACTTTCAAGTGTTTAAACATTTGGGTATTATGGCCCTTTAAGTGATAGTTGAACCTCTGTATAAACGTACCTTCTTCTAAAACTAATAATGTTGTATCTCTCATTTGCAATTTCAAATACTTAGTGGAATATTACAGTATCCATTTTTTTTTCTTTCTTTGAATTTTGTATACTTCACTAATTTTATTATTATTATTCTGTAATGTTTGTTTATTTTTTATGAATTTGTTTTACACAGATAAGAAAGGGGTAATAAGTAATCATATATTTGTTAATTTTTCCATTCTTGATTGACTGTGTGTGCCTTTAAATAAGAGGTGATGTTATTGATTTACTAGCTATGAGTAAGCGCCGAGTACAGCACGAAATGTGTTATACTCATGTTTTATTTTTTTTACTACGACTCAGTAAAACGTTTTTAAATTTTCCTACCTTATTGTGCTCAGAACTTTTTCTTTTCACTAGAAAAAATTACCCTGCAGCAAGGAAATAAGCTAAATATACTTATAGCTGAATAACAATGTCCCTGCAAAACAAATACATTTTGCTAACAACATACAGTTTAAATGTTTTAAAACATTTATGTTGAATGTCGCTATTTTGTATTTTATTGCTTAATTGCTAAAATATGCTATGTATTTATATAAAAAAATAATAGTATACTGTTCCGTTCAGTTGCCACATGTTTTTCTAGACAGCTATGAGTTTGTATAACCTGCAAAATGTCAAAGACGGACATGAATAGTGCTGTCCACCCTACAGCATATGTATCTATAGCCCTCTAGGAAAACATAGCCATGGTAGCAACCCTATCTCAACCACTGCATTTACTCTACCAAGCTCCATTATACACCCTATTTCCAGCTTGGGTGCAGCTCTTTGTCTTGCTAATGTATGGTAGCTCCCTCTGTCATAATACAGCTGTATGAATTATTAGGCTACAATAGCTTTAATTTATAAAACATGATTAAAGTATGTGTCCTACTTAACGCTTTGTATTTTCTGCTCTCTGTCCCTTGCCTTCCTCTTCTAATGGCCTGATACATTGTCTTGGGTAACATGCGCATCACATCACCACTACTTCAGCAACTCCAACAGCGTCCTGGAGATACAAAAATTAAAAAAGGGGGTAAAAGAAAGACTCTAATAGTAGACTAAACATGCAATGTATATACCAAATAACAAATAAGGATTGATGACTGAAATCTGCTGAATTCCTCTGAATATATTAAATATGCCAATAAACCTTTAAATAACCTTTACTAAATACAGGTATTTAATATGTTTGCTGTTTTTGTTAATACTTTCCTATTTTTTTAACACAGGAAAGTGAATCTGACAGTGGTATGGTCCTCTCTTCTGTGGAGATGAAGAGTCTGAAACGTCAGGAGACGCGGTCTTGGCCTTTTGGGATCATCGCCCATGCGTAAGTGTCATGTGATCGATACGTTTGTGTTGAATTTACTAAAGCATATAATGTAATGGGCCTGATCCTCCATCTTAGTACTTTTGCTGCAAACATTTTAACATCTTTAAAAAATATTTTTTAATATATAGCTTTGTTGACTAAGTAGTGTAAATAAATATATATTTATATAAAGGGATAAACTATCATTATAATTAATAATGGGTTCATTACTTCTTTAAGCATGATACCGGGCCTCATTAGTACTGATTTTATAAAAAAAAATATTATAGCGTGCCTTTTATTATTGTAAAAATTATGCACAGAGTGGATTACTCCCCCAGCCTACAAAATCATTTTAGAACTCAAAACAAAATAATGACATTTTTATATAAACAGCATTGAATAGCAATCCTTCAGAAATTTATATGGCATTGCTTTTGCAGTAATAATCACTCATGGCATAAATGAGTAATCTGTTTTGGGTGTACCTTTAAACTTAAAGCATATCTATATAGTAGTTATTGCTATAGAGAACAATGAAAAAATAAAATACATAATTTAATAATGGATGGGATATAATCTAATTGTCTAATGAAATAAGGATTCCTTTGTCTGCATAGGAACTGATTGCGCACTTACAATGCTGATTTATTGGAAAACACATGGACTATATAAACAAAGATCACAATGACATTGGTTCAATCTAAAGAGAACAATATTAGTTATCAAATGTGCCCAATAAGGGCTAGATTACGATTGGCACGCTAAATATTGTGCACAAGCGATAAGATGTTTATTGTGGCTCTTTGCATGAGTCTTAAGTAGCGCACGTATTACAGGTTGAAAGTAAACGCGTTCACTTGAGCGCAATTGAATTTAATGCACTTCGGGATAGCACAACTTTAGAGCTCTGCTTAACTGCTACACTTGACAAAAAAATACATACTATAAAGTATTTAACAAATATTTAAAAAAAATATTGAATTAAAAAGTTATAAGGGCTCAAAGATATGGGTCTCAGGTGTTAGGAAAAAAAGCAATGCAAAGGGCTTTAATATATATATATATATATATATATATATATATATATATATATATATATATATATATATATATATATATATATATACAGTATGTCTAAATATGTATGTGTGTATATATATATATATATATATATATATGTGTTTATATATCTGTACATATGTATTTATTTAAAGACATATATACATATATAAACACATAAATAATTAAGTGCATTGTAGCCCTTTTGCAGTCAAGTAGCTGAAAACATGAAAAATCATATTTATGCAATATTCATATTTAATAAAGTGTTTAACTGTGTATTTACTGTAAATATTTCACATACCAATGTTCTTCACATAGGGGAATATGTTTGAAGTATTTAAAAAAATATGTAATCGTGTGTATACATATACTTTTGTGAGTACACCCCTCACATTTTTGTAAATATTTTATTATATCTTTTCATGAGACAACACTGAAAAAATGACACTTTGCTACAATGTAAAATAGTGAGTGTACAGCCTGTATAACAGTGTAAATTTTCTGTCTCCTCAAAATAACTCAACACACAGCGATTAATGTCTAAACCATTGGCAACAAAAGTGAGTACACCCCTAAGTGGAAATGTCCAAATTGGGCACAAAGTGTCAATATTTTGTGTGGCCACCATTATTTTCCAGCACTGACTTAACCCTCTTGGGCATGTAGTTCACCAGAGCTTCACAGGTTGCCACTGAGTCCTCTTCCACTCCTCCATGACGACATCACGGAGCTGGTGGATGTTAGAGACCTTGCAATCTCCCACCTTCCATTTGAGGATGCCCCACAGTTGCTCAATAGGGTTTAGGTCTGGAGAGATGCTTGACCAGTCCATCACCTTTTCCCTAAGCTTCTTTAGCAAGGCAGTGGTCATCTTGGAGGTGTGTTTGGGGTCATTATCGTGTTGGAATAATGCTGCCCAGTCTCCAAAGGGAGGGGATCATGCTCTGCTTCCGTATGTCACAGTACATGTTGGCATTCATGCTTCCCTCAATGAGCTGTAGCTCCCCAGTGCCAGCAGCACTCATGCAGGCCCAGACCATGACACTCCCACCAGCATGCTTGAATGTATCTTTGTACTCCTCACCTGGTTGCCGCCACTCATGCTTGAAACCATCTGAACCAAATAAGTTCATCTTGGTCTCATCAGACCACAGGACATGGTTCCAGTAATCCAAGTCCTTAGTCTGCTTGTCTTCAGCAAACTGTTTGCGCGCTTTCTTGTGCATCATCTTTAGAAGAGGCTTCCTTCTGGGACGACAGCCATGCAGACCAATTTGATGCAGTGTGCGGCGTATTGTCTGAGTACTGACAGGCTGACCCCGCACCTCTTCAACCTCTGCAGCAATGCTGGCAGCACTCATACATCTATTTCCCAAAGACAACCTCTGGATATGACGCTGACCACGTGCACTCAACTTCTTTGGTCGACCATGGCAAGGCCTGTTCTGAGTGGAACCTGTCCTGTGAAACCGCTGTATGGTGTTGCCCACCATGCTGCAGCTCAGTTTCAGGGTCTTGGCAATCTTCTTATAGCCTAGGCCATCTGTATGTAGAGCAACAATTCTTTTTTTCAGATTCTCAGAGAGTTCTTTGCCATGAGGTGCCATGTTAAACCTCCAGTGACCAGTATGAGAGAGTGTGAGAGCGATAGCACCAAATTTAACACACCTGTTCCCCATTCACACCTGAGACCTTGTAACACTAATGAGTCACATGACACCGGGAGGGAAAATGGCTAATTGGGACCAATTTGGACATTTCCACTTAGGGGTGTACTGACTTTTGTTGCCAACGGTTTAGACATTAATGGCTGTGTGTTGAGTTATTTTGAGGGGACAGCACATTTACACTGTTATACAGGCTGTACACTCACTAATTTACATTGTAGCAAAGTGTAATTTCTTCAGTGTTGTCACATGAAAAGATATAATAAAATATTTACAAAAATGTGAGGTTTACTCACTTTTGTGAGATACTACAGGGAGTGCAGAATTATTAGGCAAGTTGTATTTTTGAGGATTAATTTTATTATTGAACAATAACCATGTTCTCAATGAACCCAAAAAACTCATTAATATCAAAGCTGAATATTTTTGGAAGTAGTTTTTAGTTTGTTTTTAGTTTTAGCTATTTTAGGGGGATATCTGTGTGTGCAGGTGACTATTACTGTGCATAATTATTAGGCAACTTAACAAAAAACAAATATATACCCATTTCAATGATTTATTTTTACCAGTGAAACCAATATAACATCTCAACATTCACAAATATACATTTCTGACATTCAAAAACAAAACAAAAACAAATCAGTGACCAATATAGCCACCTTTCTTTGCAAGGACACTCAAAAGCCTGCCATCCATGGATTCTGTCAGTGTTTTGATCTGTTCACAATCAACATTGCGTGCAGCAGCAACCACAGCCTCCCAGACACTGTTCAGAGAGGTGTACTGTTTTCCCTCCTTGTAAATCTCACATTTGATGATGGACCACAGGTTCTCAATGGGGTTCAGATCAGGTGAACAAGGAGGCCATGTCATTAGATTTTCTTCTTTTATACCCTTTCTTGCCAGCCACGCTGTGGAGTACTTGGACGCGTGTGATGGAGCATTGTCCTGCATGAAAATCATGTTTTTCTTGAAGGATGCAGACTTCTTCCTGTACCACTGCTTGAAGAAGGTGTCTTCCAGAAACTGGCAGTAGGACTGGGAGTTGAGCTTGACTCCATCCTCAACCCAAAAAGGCCCCACAAGCTCATCTTTGATGATACCAGCCCAAACCAGTACTCCACCTCCACTTTGCTGGCGTCTGAGTCGGACTGGAGCTCTCTGCCCTTTACCAATCCAGCCACGGCCCATCCATCTGGCCCATCAAGACTCACTCTCATTTCATCAGTCCATAAAACCTTAGAAAAATCAGTCTTGAGATATTTCTTGGCCCAGTCTTGACGTTTCAGCTTGTGTGTCTTGTTCATTGGTGGTCGTCTTTCAGCCTTTCTTACCTTGGCCATGTCTCTGAGTATTGCACACCTTGTGCTTTTGGGCACTCCAGTGATGTTGCAGCTCTGAAATATGGCCAAACTGGTGGCAAGTGGCATCTTGGCAGCTGCACGCTTGACTTTTCTCAGTTCATGGGCAGTTATTTTGCTCCTTGGTTTTTCCAAACGCTTCTTGCGACCCTGTTGACTATTTTGAATGAAACGCTTGATTGTTCGATGATCATACTTCAGAAGCTTTGCAATTTTAAGAGTGCTGCATCCCTCTGCAAGATATCTCACTATTTTTGACTTTTCTGAGCCTGTCAAGTCCTTCTTTTGACCCATTTTGCCAAAGGAAAGGAAGTTGCCTAATAATTATGCACACCTGATATAGGGTGTTGATGTCATTAGACCACACCCCTTCTCATTACAGAGATGCACATCACCTAATATACTTAATTGGTAGTAGGCTTTCGAGCCTATACAGCTTGGAGTAAGACAACATGCATAAAGAGGATGATGTGGTCAAAATACTAATTTGCCTAGTAATTCTGCACTCCCTGTATATATATATATATATATATATATATATATAGATATAGATCTATATATAGAGAGATAGATATATATATATATATATATAGAGAGAGAGAGATAGATATACACTTTACAAAAAAAAATCACACACATATATATGTGTGTGTGTGTGTGTGTGTGTGTATTTATGCATACATAGAACATATTCTCCCATGTGAAGAACACTGGAATGTGAAATGTTATTATTCCATGTTCGTTTAGCAAACTTGAGAAAATGCGATTGGGTTTGTGTGACTTGTGGCTCGCAAAAAGCCTCCGTCTAATGAAATTAATGTGTGAGCGGTAGCACAAAGTACCGCTCCACTCGTAATCTAGCCTTAAGTGAGCTGTATAAAGGATGCACGTAGCTAGGTAAACATTGGTTCCCGTGATATGGCTTATTTAATAGCAGATCAATGATACAATGTTTAGTACACAATGTCAGGCTAAAGTAAAGATTGTACTGTTGACCTCACATAAATGTAGTATAACTTAGCTTTATTAGGTACGGATCAACATTTAATTTTACACACCCTTGGTGGTTTGTGCACATCTACTGTTGGTGTGACATAATGGACATGTCCCAAACTATTATGGCTTGATGTACATCAGGTCTGAACTTCTGGGGGCTTGTCAAGATTGGCCAATGGGTAGTGTTGATTGGTGAGTACCTATATTTAAGGAATTTAAATGCCAGTAAGGGGGTTTGATCTCCATTTACATTGAAAAAGGCGCACAACTGGGGCCAAAATATATATATTTTTTTACTTATTATAGAGTGGTATACACCCCCCAGCACACACACATACCTGACGCTGTGGTTTCTGTTATCAGCCAGGAATTTGAGGTGGTTGTGTCACATTTAGGTCCCCTATTTGCTTTTTATTTATTACTTTTTTAATAGGGGTTTAATAATAAATTGTAATAATCATTTTAATAGTATAGTGCTCAAAACCCTCTCTTTTTTCCCCTTTTCTACTACTTTTGTCCTTGGGGCATAACAGGATTTCTAAAAACACTCTCATGTACACCCAAAGCACATCTGGTGTGTTATTTATATATCTGGGCCTTGACCCTCTGTATAAAATATATTTTAGGCAAGAAACTTCCCAAATTCTAGAAGTATATTTAAAGAAACGTTTTTATTTAGAAATAATTGCAAACTGTTCTATACCAATATCCTTTATAATATTTGTTGAATATCTTTTTTTATTAGTCAGGATTTTCCCATGGTAAATCAAGCTAACTGTTAATGTTCACTAGACTTAATCTGTCATAAAAAAGACCAAAATACTGTCATGCATGGGAGTTGACTTTAAAAATAGCTGAGAACTAATATCATTTTATTCACACTGTTTCCAAAAGCAACAACAAAGAACGGGTGAACTGCAGAGGAAACAGACAATGTAGCACTTGAGAGTTGCATACATTACAGGATACATCAAAAACATTTACCCTGGATGCTTTTCAGACATTTTCTCTTTTTGACACAAAAGCGCCTTGTGGATCATTACACGACGCTTTCAGAAACGGACAGTTTTGTTTGTCAATCTTCTGCCAAATCCAGCTGTTCTTTTTATTTGTGGCTTATTAACTTTCTGTGCTTGGCAAACTGGCTGAGTATCGGGTCATTTACTGAGCCAGAACATATAAATCCAAATGCAGATAGCCTTGTAATCTAAAACGGTAATCTATTTAGGCAGATATGATTATGTTGCCAATATATACTGCCAGCTGACCAGATCTATCTGCAATATTTTGTATTTGAACGTAATAGCAATAAAAATACTTTTATACTTGTTATGAATTTGTGCTCCATTTCATTTATTGAGTTCTTTTGTGTATTCAAAACCAGAACACATTGTTCTCAGTAAAGGTAATATGCTTAGGGAGAGCTGCAGTTTTTATTTACTTGAGTTTTCTGTTTTGCGAGAAACACAGCATAATTATATTATTCAATGAAGGACATAGACTAAAGGGATCTATATTGTCAATAATGGCATATAGCTAGATTATAAAATAATTTGCTTGACGGTTGTGTTTTGATTTCCTAATATATTAGTGGTATTTATAAGCAAATAAGTATCATTCATTATTCATGTACGATTTAAACTCATCTAGTATGAGTCAGTTTTATGTTTTGGTCAAGTAAGCATCTGTTTAGTGGGCCTTCTCTCAAAGAAGCTTCTTTCTGTGCTGTCAAGTTGTAGAGCTCTAATTTTAATCCATCGCCCATCCTTGTGCAATCTTAGTGGACATGGTGACCCCACTTTTTGTAAGCAGATACAGTTGAATGCAAAACTTTGGGCACCTCTGATTAAATAAAAAAAAAATTCTTTAGTGAAAACAAATTGATGCAGGAAACAAACTTAAATTCAATATGTTTCTGCAAATTTTAATGCACAGTTACTAATAATTTGCTGAATTTAATTTATAAAAATAAATAAAATAAAAATTAAAAGTATATGTTGCCAAAGTGTGGGCATCCTACCAGCTGATCCAATAGTAATTTCTTTGTATGGGCTCAGAACCTTTGTTTAAACTGACATTTTGGGCCTTGACCAAAGTCTAGTGGTGACCAAAGATATTCTCTGACTCTTGGAACCTCTGAGTGCTGTGCTTACACTCTACAACCATGGACTCCTCTAAGCATCTGACTGAGGATCTGGCAGTCAGGCTCTATTTTAATGATTGATTAAAGGGACAGTCTACTCCAGAATTGTTATTGTATAAAAATATAGATAATCCCTTTATTACCCAATACCCAGTTTTGCATAACCAGCACTGTTGTATAAATATACTTTTTACCTCTGGAATTGCCTTGTATCTAAGCCTCTGCAGGCTGCCCCCTTATCTCAGTTCTTTTGACAGACATGCATTTAGCCAATCAGTGCTGACTCTTAAATAACTACACAGGAAATAGCAAAATGTTATCTATATGACACACATAAACTAGCAGTGTCTAACTGTCAAAAACTGTCTAAAAGCACTGAGATAAGCAGCAGTTCAACAGCTTAAAAATTAGCATATCAGCCTACCTCGGCTTAGCATTCCACAAAGAATACCAAGAGAGCAAAGCAAATTTGAGGATAAAAGTAAATTAGAAAGTTGTTTAAAATTGCATGCCCCATTGCATTTATGAAAGTTTAATTTTGACTAGACTGTCCCTTTATGCACAAATGTGCAACAAAGTACTGAATTCCAAATGTCAAACATGCATGTACCCTTAGGTAAAATAACAAAACAATGATATATAGATTTAATAATTTTTTTTAAATATATAAAACGTATTTTATATATAAACCATATTTATATACTTATTATGGAAGTTACCCTGCTAGACTACTGAATATACTACCCTTCAGCTTGGGATCATGACCCCTTGTTCATGTAAAATACTCACAGCCTCAGTTTTACTAAGCCCCTTAATATACTTGAAAGTTGCTATCATATCACCTCTTTCCCTTCTCTCCTATAAGCTATACATATTTAGGTCAATGATAGAAGTATCTCGCTAAAAGAAATGTATATTTCTGAAAGGCACTTTATGGCTTAGCATGCCTGACACAGGTGTTGTAAAAAAACAAAATTGCTGAGGATCTACATAAGATGGATCAATTATTGTGGCTAGGTCAGTTTTAATCTGATTTGAGGTACCACACTTCATTGTTTAAAACGTCCTATTCACATATTGAGGCCAAATTATCAAAGGTCTTGCGGACCTGATCGGACAGTGCGGATCAGGTCCGCAAGACCTTGCTGAATGCGGAGAGCAATACGCTCTCCGTATTCAGCATTGCACCAGCAGCTCACAAGCAGTGCCGCCCCCTGCAGATTCGCGGCCAATCGGCCGCCAGCAGGGGGGTGTCAATCAACCCGATCGTACTCGATCGGGTTGAATGGCGATTCCTGTCCGCCTGCTCAGAGCAGGCGGACAGGTTTTGGAGCAGCGGTCTTTAGACCGCTGCTTCATAACTGCTGCTTGTGGCGAGTCTGAAGACTCGCCATAAACACGGGCCCACAAGCTCCATACGGAGCTTGATAAATGGGCCTCATTACTTCACCCATATACACAAAATGATTTACTTGAATAAACCCAGCAAATAAATTGTTAATTATAACAACCTTAAATAGCAAGGGGGAATTCAGTCATAATTTGGTGAGTCTCCTCTGCTTATAATCCTGTCATGTCATCCGCACTCATGCTTTCCTTATAGGCAATCAATTTTATTTTATACTGGCGCATTCGTTTGAACCATTGCCAGAAAACACAGGTGCAAGCTAGGCGTGAGCTCCGAAATTCCCTTTGCGCTGCCACATTGAAAGACCTAGTGACATTTGCATTCAGTCCGTGTAGATTGGAAAATGTTTTACAAAAGTGCATTCAAGTGGAAATGCATGTCCATTAAATGTCTTCGGTACAAAATGTTTGTGCTGTAAGACTTTTCAAGTGCAGCTTTATAACTGTCAAAGTAATCCTGATATTGATAATTAGAGATGAAGTATGTAACGCTGCTTCTAACCTAACTATGGGAGAGCCGTGTTAAATAAGCTTATGCATGAAAAGGCAGCTTGAAGGGAAGGAGTAAAGGTCCCCAAATTGCTCTTGTGTGGCCAAAATCATCTCTAATTACATTTCTATTATCCCCCACTGGCTGACGGTCAGGCTGTCATCCAGCAACATGAATACTTTGCCAGCTGCCTTTATCTCTCTTAACAACACAAATACCTGAAAAATGGAAACAGAGAAAAAGCGAGAAATCTAGGGCAGTCTTTTGCACTCCTTTAAGTGACCATAAACTAATATTTAAGTGGCAATTAATAATCCTCAGTAAGAGGTTTAGTAAAATAAAATAATTATCATAAAATGACTGGTAGATTATGCAGCTAGAACAATTACAATGCTCATGTAAATACTTCAAAATCATAAGCTTATGTTGCTATTATTATACACCTTATTTTATTAGGTCTTAGAAATGTTATGGATGTTAAAGGGACATAAATTGTGTAAAGAAAATGCTGTGTTGTGTAACATTGTATCATTGTTCTATTGCTTGTGTATAACTATTCAACTCCTGGAAAGAGTTAAAACATAGAGAGCTACATTACATATATAACAAATTGATAGTAAACGCAATCGCTTGAGAGCACTTGAATTTAATGTATATTGGGTTGGCACAACCTCAGAGCTCTGGTTAACTGTTACTTGAGACAAAAATGTAGCACAAAAAGCATAAAAATATATATTGCATAGTACAGTTACACTCATAATAAAACTGTGTGATAAAATATATAATTCCATTAAAAAGTTATCAAAATAATTTAATAATTAAAAATTTATTAGGTGCATTAGGTTAGCCAACACCTTTATAGACAAATAAGCAAAATTATCTAGCAAAATTTGAATCAAAATTCATTAAACCAATTGGGCAATTAAAAGTAGTGGGGTTAGGTATACACTGTATCTTTAATGGATCTGCTTCCTATTTGAGGTAATTCCTCCTGAATATAGGGATACAGCAGTTCCTATAACTGTCATATGCAGTGTTCCATATAGACAAAACTTGTCACTGTGTTATGCTAGCTCCAGACTTTACCCTAATAAATGCATTTACCAGACTGATTATTCAAACGGAACTCAACTGTTTAGAGCAGAGCTTTCCAAACTTTTCATGTTGGTGACACACTTTTTAGACCTACATCATTTCACGACACAGTAATTCAGTTGTACTAGCAAACAGGAGGTTAAACTAACTTGTTTTAAGAGATACGGACACATACATAAATGATATAATAACAAAATGTTTTTACAAGTAACAGTATGTATGTATGTGCAAGAATTAAAAAAAAAAAAGTTTAATAACACCAAGATGTATGAGATTGATGGGATGAACACAGTTTCTGAATATTTGATGGAATATTAGACACTCGCATTTTTAAGCTTCCCCTTCCTATCCATATATCAAGAGCAGGAACAGCAATGTACTACTGGGAGCTAGCTGCAAAAAAACCCACTGACTTCTGACTTCAGCTCAGCGTTTAAGCTGCCGCCCTCAGAGCTTGGTGAGTCTGATTGACTACTGCCCACGCTGCAAACACACTGCTGTCCCAGTCACTGACTACACATGCAGCCACAAGCCGATTGAGGAGACTACACGTGCAGTTAGGTGCCAATGTGCCGCCAATGGGAATAGTTTCAGTTCCCACTGAGCTACGCCAATAGATTAAGATGATCTGTGACCCCCTAGGTATCAATCACGTGTCAACCATGTGATATGCATAGCAGACAGGTGTGTAGGTGTGTCCCTGAAGCAGGGACACACCTACACACTGCTGCCGACACACTAGTGTGTCCCGACACACAGTTTGGAAAGCACTGGTTTAGAGTATTGGCAGCCTATGTCGGTGCAGTTTCAGTTGAGGGATATCATATAAGTTGCCACTAATTAATCACAGTAATTATCATAGGGGACATTTATATTTGTATTGTGCCATCATGATTAGCAGTAAAATATTACGTATACAAGGAACTATTGCTGACTGACAACAGTAAAATTCTCTTCTATCTCTAGGCAGTGATTTAATTAAACTGCCGAAGAGGTTCTATAGTGATCCTTTATATAAAGTAGGACATCACAAGAGGGTAAATACCTTGATCAGGTGATTCTCAACCTCACTAGGTTCTTGGTACCATTTAGATGTGCTTGAGGGTTAGTTTACAGATGTGTATTCAGAGTCCTCCACTCAATTCAGTGATTGGGTCAGCTAAATCCCCTCTCCCAAAGTAAAAACTGGATTCCACACCTGCAATTCTCTGCCAGCTCCAAACTGTGGAGTTCATTACCGGCCCAAAATATACAATTACATAATATATTCAATACCACCAACGCACTGCATAATTTGAGGGGAAACATATATTACATCATACACAATCACCTTAGCTCTGTCACAACACATATAAACACATAAATACATATGTATACATATATATATATATATATATATATATATATATATATATATATATATATATATATATATATATATATATATATATATATATATATATATATATATATATATATATATATATATACATATATAAGTGCATTGGAGCCCTTTGCAGTCAAGTAGCTGAAATCATGTAAAAGCATATTTAAACAATATTCATATTTAATAAAGTGTTTAACTGTATATTTATTGTAAATATGTCACATTCCACTGTTCTTCATATAGGGGAATATGTTCTAAGTATTTTTAAATAGATATTCCTATATATATATATCTGTAATGGTGTTAGGTTGTTTTCCACTTTTCGCACTCCATTGAAGTATATGGTGGAATATGTTAACATGTTGTGATAGGCCAAATTCAGCTTTTTTTGTGCACAGGGAATTAGCGCTCATGCGTAAACTTTTTACTTTCAACTTGTAATATACGGCCTACCTGATGCGCACAAAAAGCTTACTTCTAGAAAATTTAACAAGGGAACGTGAGTGCTAATTTGTGCTTCATGTGTAATCTAGCTCATAGTTAGCATCAACTCCAGCGCAACAAGTCGCTAATGGGACCAAGTTGAGCACACTTGGCGAGCCAATGACAAAAGTCATATGTATTCATCCACCAATCACCAGCTAGCTCCAAGTAGTGCATTGCTGCTCTTGAGCCCACCTAGGTATGCTCTTCAACAAAAGATAAGAAGAGAAAAATTTAATTTTGATAATATAAGTAAATTGAAAAATTCTTATAAAATTGCATGTTCTATTAGCACGAGATTTTTATGTCCCTTTAATGCTCATATACTTACAAGTAGTGTTCTATCCCATTACAGGATGAAAGCTGTCAGCAAAAGCAAAGAGTCTGTGTTATGGGAGAATGAAAGAAGCTTAGTGAAGTACCACCCAGCTGCTCAAATTAAAGAAGACCCACTGGACCTTATGCTGGAGGAGCTTGTTCTTCCACCCATGGATCTTACTCTGGAGTGTCACAGCCCCCCTCCAGATTACAACTCTGTCATCCATTATTCCACCCCTCCAGTGTAGCAAGAAGGTGTGCACAGACATATACTGTCTCAACTAACATTACCAGAACACTATTGTAGCTACAGTGATTTGCCACTGAAGGGTTCAATGACTGCCAACCCACTTGTAAAATGGATAACACATAATATTATGTCATGATCTTACTCATGATGAAACTACTGTTTGATGGAGCAACCGTAAAGTTATTTTATGGATGATGATGTCAACATCAATCTGATGAAAAATAAAGTACAATTACAAAAGCAATGCCTTAAAAGCAAAATACTATATATATATATATATATATATATATATATACACACATTGCTTACTGATAAAGTGTTTTCTATTCAATGTGCAATGCAGTGTTTGAGATTATCATAGTGGATGGCCATTTGGTGCTAAAAAGATTAATATGCAATAAGGGGCGGGGCCATTGCGGAATGATATATATAATAACTAATTATTATGCATTCACAATTGAACTGCAAGAAAAAAGTGTTTTAAAGAATTGATCTACAAAATAAGACATTGTTATAGTAAAGAAAATAGTTCCATCCATATTTATACTATACTGCGACATATCAATCTATGTTCACTGATCATCTGTGTTTGAGCCAAACAGTTTGTTGAGATGAATATAACATTGCTACACAATAGAAGAAACAGGGAGACTCGTCAAGACTCTTAATAATGTAATCTCTCTTAAAAAGAAAAAAAAAAAGTCCCCCCACTGATAGTGCACTCATTTTATAGACTTTATTTTAGAATATAGATTTGACAAAGACTTAGTTGCTTCTTGTTAGTATTTCGGTTTCTTTATATCAGATTACAAGTTCACATATTGCAATGTTCTTTGTTCTAGGGAAAATGACCTGTAATCGATAAAATTGTTTTGGCATCTAGGACAGTAGGGAGTTTCTAAACAACTTTCTGTTTTCTTAGCTGGATGGTCAGCAGTGATTATCTAGGGAAGGACAATATATCTCCTTATTACAAAATGTGCTTGGATATATCTATTTATAGAATGACTTTATGGCTTCTTGCCATCATTGTAACCTGTGTATTCCTGGTATTTAAACCTCTGTCCTTTCAACAGAATTGCTGAGAGTGTAAACATGGAGATTTGCCAATGCTGGAATGAGCGACTTTGTCAGAGGAAGAAAACAAAGTTTATTGGCTTTCATATAATATTTATATGTTACTTGTCAGGCAAATGATGTCCTTTGAATACAGCTGGGACTAATTGGCAAGCAAAGCCAACCAATAAGCTAATATGTGCCCCTGCCTACTCTTTTGTATATTTTTACACGCACATCATCCAACATGTGTTATGTCTTAAAGTTTTTGCTTTCAATTTTATATGAAAGGCAATAAAAGTTATCAGCACAACCCATGTTTTAATGCTCTGAAAAACATAACATATAACCTGAGATAAGTATATGATCCTATAAATGTAATTAAAAGATTTAATCAGACCCCTCTGTAAATAATATTTCAGTGCCTTAGCAATGTTGAATAGCAAAGAAGACTATTATTAATGATGCCCTCTGTCACAGCACTATTATAATAAGTATATGTACTTATGTAAAGACTTCTGAAAGGTTATATTCATTGCATGTCATCAATTACTGATTAATAATGGTTCATGCACTGATGTTATGAATTATACTATTTGTTTCCTTTGATAGATGATTCCCTATATATAGGATGTCATATATAAAACATATTGGTTTCTTGTTAATTTGGCGACTCAGTATTCAGTATTGGGTTTGCACTATATTTTTAAACTGTTACAAAGTGTTTCATATTTAACATGTATTTTTTAATATAACAACTAATTTGAATTTCCATATGTTTTGTTGATATACATTTCTTTTATTAGTTATGGAACCTGCAAAGATGTTTGAGGATCAAAAGATTGCTTTTGGTTTTTACTTTTTATGCCGTTACATCAACCAAAAGTTATGTGTGCTTTTTACTTTTAAAAATAATTTTAATATTATATTTTAGTAAAAAAGAAATATAAATATATATATAAATATTGCCTATATTGCCTAAAGTATTATGATATGTTATGATTTACTAATATTTCTGTGACTTTTTATTTTGTAATTTAAGTATTGTTTTCTACCAGTGTTGTATAAAATTTATATAGCACAAATTTTATACATTTTTATATTTGCCATTTTGAAATATAAAACTCCTGGCTGCCGTCTTATACTTGCAAGAAAAGTCCTTGCTTCTAGATTTGTAGTAGGGTCAAAAATGATATTTGTCAATGTGAATATGCTTTAACTTAAAAGGGTTAAATGTACTCAGGCAATCAGCTGATATAAATTAATTATATTCAAAGCTGTTACATGAACACCCTTTCAAATTGACGATCTCTTCCACTCCCTGCATGGAGATTAATTTCTGCTGCTGTCTCTTGATTACATAATGTTGAAATTTTAGTATAGGTGGTAATTTCAACAGACAAACATAGCTATGTCAGATGATAAAATAAAGGCAAATCATAGCTTTTTGTAATCAATTTAATGCCATCCAGTTGGTAAAATTGATCATTGGGAACACATTAAAGGAACAGTCTACTCCAGAATTGTTATTGTTTAAAAAGATAGATAATCCCTTCATTACCCATTCCCCTGTTTTGCATAACCAACACAGTTATATTAATAAACTTTTTACCTCTGTGATTACCTTGTATCTAAGCTTCTGCAGACTTCCCCTTATTTCAGTTCTTTTGACAGACTTGCATTTAGCCAATCAGTGCCCTCTCACTTGTAACTCCACGGGTGTGGTCACAATGTTATCTGTATGGCACACATGAGCTAACGCCCTGACACACTTGCATTTAGCCAATTGTGCCCTCTCATTTGTAACTCCACGGGTGTGGTCACAATGTTATCTGTATGGCACACATGAGCTAACGCCCTGACACACTTGCATTTAGCCAATTGGTGCCCTCTCATTTGTAACTCCACGGGTGTGGTCACAATGTTATCTGTATGGCACACATGAGCTAACACCCTGACACACTTGCATTTAGCCAATTGGTGCCCTCTCACTTGTAACTCCACGGGCGTGGTCACAATGTTATCTGTATGGCACACATGAGCTAACCCCCGGACAGACTTGCATTTAGCCAATTGGTGCACTCTCACTTGTAACTCCACGGGCGTGGTCACAATGTTATCTGTATGGCACACAAGAACTAAGACCCTCTAGCTGTGAACAACTGCCAAATGCATTGAAATAAGAGGTGGCCTTCAAGGGCTTAGAAATTAGCATATGAGCCTACCTAGGTTTAGCTTTCAACAAAGAATACCAAGAGAACACATCAAATTTGATGATAAAAGTGAATTGGAAAGTTGTTTAAAATTGCCTGCCCTAAATCATAAAAGTTTAATTTTGCCTAGACTGTCCCTTTAAATGGGAGAATTTGTTACAGTACAATGTCCTTTTAACTTGTTAGACAAATATTATTTACTAGTTTCTCCATTTCTAGTGGTGCATTTGAGGATTTTACAAGTTTCCGGTTAGGTTAACCAGAAGTGCATGTTGTTTGTTTTGTTTTTTTTACCATTCTTTGGGTTGTTAGTTACAGAAACGACTCCATTACTGCAGTTATGAGGGCAATCTCTCTTGTATTTTACCTTTTTTTTCTTCTCTAGCACTTTCTTTATAGGTATATCTTGCTCCCAACCAGCCCTTATTTAAGACATCTATTTCTTTTGCACTTTAATACATATATAGTTGCTCTAAATCATAACTGATTCAAATGTTAATCCAAAACACTTAAAGGTGACACAGATGCCACTAAACCTTCTTTTTATCACCACAGCTTGCAGAGTCAGATATATGATTTGAGAAAAAATGTGATTCATACTTCTTATTCAACAGCCCATTGGCTGCCTTTGAATTGTGTAATAATTGGCCAACATGTCTCTGATTGGTTAGCTGGTACTAAACACACAGCACAGTGCCGTAGCCATAAATAGCTTGTGTTTATCATTTTATACTAACTTCTAACTGTAAGCCAAGTGCCAGGACCTGCCAAATCCAACTGATTTGTGCATGTTAAATGGAAATTACAATGGGTTGTGGAACTATATTTAAAGTGACATGAAACCCAACATTTTTCTCTCATGATTCAGATAGAACATACCATTTTAAACAACTTTCAAATTAACGTCTATTATCAAACTTGCTTCATTCTCTTGGTATCCTTAATTGAAGGAGCAGCAATACAGCACTGGGAGCTAGATGAATACATTGCTTGAGCCAATAACAAGAGGTATATATGTGCAGGCACCATCAGTAGCTTGTTCCAAGTAGTGCATTGCTGCTTCTGAGCCTACCTAGGTATACTTTTTAACAAAGGATTCCAAGACAACAAATCAATTTAGATAATTGAAGTCAATTAGGAAGTTGTTTTAAATTGTATGTTCTATCTGAATCATGAAATAAAAAGTTGTGTCAAATTGTGAAGGAGAACTTTTTCGTTTAATGTCATCCCACCATCCACTCTTCCATGAGCCAAACGTTGCATTCCCTATACGGAAATAGACCCGTCCCTTAAAATACAGAACACTTATAAGTTACACATGCTGCAGGGTGTGCAGGGAGGAATGCACACCCTGCAACATGTGTAACTCATAAGTGTCCAGGGAAACATGGCTGAGGTGGCAACCCTACTGGCAAATATACATTACCTCATGACCATGAGCATAAAATGTTAGTGATGTTGTATAGGGAGCTAAATAGTAAACAGGTTCAGCATAAAGGGACCTGGAACAGTAATCAATTACACATAAGATTATCGCTCTATGGTAAGAAGACCTATAATGAAACTATATTTACTACACTGTACAATGTAATGTAAAGAGACAAAACTGAAATGCATATTAGTGCATTTTAATTTTGAAGCATTTTTGCAATACACAACATGTTGTTAGCAAATATTCTTCTAATAGACGCTAGCACTATTTTTAGCTTTTACTGTGCATATACATTTATAGCTTATGTAACTATACTTAATGCGCTGGCATTTTACAGCAAGTCTGCTCAGAATGCTGGCAGTTGTTTGTTACATGTAAATTAAGTCATCGTCGGTGCAATACAAGGCACCACCTCTCTAACAAGGCTGGTGCATGGAGCATATCTAGATTTGCTTTACATGCACAGTCAAATCTCTCACTGAATAAAACAGTGACAGTTTTTATTAAAAGCATTTTTGCCAACACAAGTATTTTGTAGTAGTTTGACAAATCTGTTTTCAATTTAATAATACCTCTTTAATATCATTGTCTATTAGATACGTGCATTTGGAGGAAGAAGGAGGCCGCTCGTATCATTCGGCTATTTTCGCAGCTAAATTTGCTCTTGTGAAACTGCAATACACTAGGATCTGAATTTTCATGTGTTGCAGTTTCACACGTCCACCTTCTTCCATATTCAGAGGTATCCGAAACCTCTGAATACACATATCTATTGTCTATTTTATATGGAATGTAGTTTTAATTTTGACATACATATCTCATGACTTAAAGGGATATGAAAACCAAATTATTTTCTTGAAATTTTAAACCACTTTCCAATTTACTCCTTTTATAATTTTTTTTCATTCTCTTGGTATCTTTATTTGAAAAGCTAAAGGTAGCCATCAATCAGCAAGCTCTACCCAGTGTCCTGAACCAAAAATGGACCTGCTTCTAAGTTTACATTCCTGATTTTCAAATAAAGATACAAAGAAAAATTGATAATAGGAGTAAATTAGAAAGTGGCTTAAAATTGAATGCTCTATCTGAATCATGAAAGAAAAAAATTGGGTTTAATATCCCTTTAATGATGTGGTGTGGTTCACTAGCGCTCAGTTTTCTTGCTATACTGACATACAATAGTGTTTGCAATGTTTTTGCTAAATCCCCCAATAGAATAATATCAGATTAATAGTTTGAGAAGGCTCAGTATATGTTAAAAAGTGCTTTCTGTTCATGAGTATCTTCTCAGGGATTCTTAATACATTTTTATGTTGATAAAGATAACTTACAGGGTGAGCTGGAATCAGATTCAGGTGCATATTCCAAGCTATATTCTGATGCAGCTGCAATACAGCTAGATTAAAGTTCTCTCATGGGAACGGAAATTTATTGCAGAGCACAAAAAACAGCAAGATGAGTCCTTGCTTTAAAACTAACAAAATATTATTCTTTAGCGTACTTAACGGTTTTTGTTCTTAGCATTTCCTCTTAATTATTCTCTTGTAGTATATAGTTTGTTAGGTCTTGTTCAAACTAAGAATTAAGGTTTATTTTCTAAAGAAATTAAGCTTGTGTTATTTCAATAGGATTAAGAGAAACTGAACTTGTATGTACAACTAAAGTTAGCATATACTCATTAACCACTAGTGCCTTGGTATAGTAAGCACACTTACTAATACAAATTTATATACTGTTATCAAATGCATTTACACATATTCATATATACCCTATTTAAATTATGTAGATATTAGCATGAATTCAATGGTTGTTCCACAGCCAGATTTTTAGGAACTCATTTTAATACACTATACAGATTATCAAATGAGATATTTGACTGTTAAAATCCACTGATCAGATTTTGTATCAAAATCTCTGTCTTATTAACTTTTCTGTAAACTGCATTAGTGCATATAAGTGATAACTAAAGATAGCTATCCTACAAATTATAGTTTAATCTTATGTGTCCTCAATGCTGAACCAGCAATGCTGCTGCCAGTCTGTTAATTGTTATTGCGCAATAATGACTGTGGCATAATGAGAGAAACCTGCAATGTTTATTGATAAACAATTCAAACTACCCATTTTATTAGCACTTTTTGTTCAGTTGCCTACTAAGAATGTCAAGTCAGTCAGTATTCCAATTGAGTGTGCTGTAACTATGGTTGACTGTTCTGTTGAGTTTGAACTTCTAGTCCTACAGCAAACAAATGCTTTGCAAACCATATCAGTAAATCTGTACATTTCCATCAATTCCAAGTTTACTGTACATTGTTTTATTTTGCAGACTACATGCTGGAAAATATTCTGTACTTGTTGTGTAATCAGTTTTGCAACCTTTTCCATAAAGTATATAATAAACCAATGTCAATAAAGCAACTTTCGCTTGATAGCTAGTAATCGATTACACAGTAAAATGAAGAAATGTACCTGCTTTATTTCCTACATTTTAAAATAAAATTAGAAGTGCCATGTGCATGAATCACTGTGGATTGTATAGTTCTTATATTGTAAAACCCTTATGTTACAGAGATACCTATAATGTGATGTGTTTCTCTCAGTAATCATCATGGATAAGAATGTGTGCACTGAAACGTTTTCAGCTTCTATATGTACTCTTGAAAAAATGTATTTTATGGATTAGCCAAACAAAATAAAGAAAATAATATATATATATTTATACAATCCTGGATCTGTTGTAATTTGTATGAGTCTTTCAGGCGTCTAAGGTCATCTAACAGGTTTTTGCATGAGTGTTTATATCTTTCCCTCCCCAACATCCCATCCATCCCAAATTACTTTACTTTTATTGACTCACTGAGATATTCCACTATCCGACCAAACTTGGCCAGTAGTCTTGTTATCCTGGAGTCAAGCTGGAATAATAGGGAATATCCCAGAGCAGAGAAAGTTTGCAAGATGAGGTAAGTGGAACTCACTATAGGCAGGATAGTCTTTGGCGGCAACAGGCAGGGAGTAAGCAGTTAGGTAGTTCAAGGGTAGACCACTTGAAGGACTGAAGACAACAGGATAGCCTTTGACACAACAGGTAGAGAAACCAGTGGTAAGGCAGTTCAAGGGTAAACCACTTGAAGGACTGAAGACAACAGCATAGCTGTTGACGGTAACAGGTAGAGAAACCAATGGTAAGGCAGTTCAATGGTAAACCGCTAGAAGGGTCAGGCAGGCAGAGTTTGGTAACAGTAAGGCAGTCCAAAGGTAAAGCACTAGAATGGTCAGGCAGGCAGGGTTTGGCAATAGTAAGGCAATCCAAGGGTTCAAGGGATAAACAGGTAGAGTGGTCAGACAGTCAATGTTCAGCAACAGTATGGCAATCCAGTATTTTAGGGTTTAAGCAAGCAGAGTAGTCAGACAGGCAGAGTCCATTAACAGTGAGGCAATCCAGTACTTTAGGGGTTAAACAAGCAGAGTAGTCAGACAGGCAGAGTTCATTAACAGTGAGGCAATCCAGTACTTTAGGGTTTAAGCAAGCAGAGTAGTCAAACAGGCAGAGTTCGTTAACGATATAGCAATATATATACAGTAATATATCACACCCAGGAGCACACAAAGTAACATCTATACTTTGACAGAAAAACATAATTTATGTAAGAACTTACCTGATAAATTTATTTCTTTCATATTGGCAAGAGTCTATGAGCTAGTGACGTATGGGATATATATTCCTACCAGGAGGAGGCAAAGTTTCCCAAACCTCAAATGCCTATGAATACACCTCCCACCAAATTTGGGTAGGCAGGCAGTTATTCTGAAATGGTATGAAAGGGGCATAACACCGCATTTTTTTAACAATTGTACAAAGGGCAATAACGAAATTGTATCATATCACTTACCAAGAATATTTGAAATACTGTAAATATTGTATATCAAGCTTGATCTGCTATTGTGACTTGTTCCTTCCACTGTATGAACAGTATGGGTTATAGGGTAAAATCCTTATGTCCTACTAGTGAGGTAACCCATAGCATAATACATAAAGCTCCAGGACCAGAATCCAGTATGACAGTACTATAACCCGCGCAACTTTATTTCTTTAATAGGGTTAGCAAGAGGGCATTTGTGACAGGTAGTTGTTTACTGTCACAGTAATCATTTTTGAATCTACTGATTCACCACTTTAATAACCTAAAATGGTAATTTCTACCTCAATATTAAGCCCGCAAATTAAAATTATAAACAAAACAAAAATAAATGCAATACTTGTGCATATAACTATATTTACTGGTATATATTGCTCTTTAACAAAGGATAGGAAGGTGGGGAATTAATGAAAATGAGTATGTACCTACTAAATGTGATTTAAACACTGAGTCAATACCAAAAAGAATCTTCCATATCCATAAGTAAAAGGTTTTACACACAGCAGGTTTTTGTATATGAGACATATAAAATGGATGTTTGTTATTTGGAATATGCATATACTTTTTTCATAACCATGTCTATAAGATAACTTAACAACTAGCATAGCTAGCTATTGTTAGCATTAGCCCTTTTTACCTATCATATGTAAAGGAACTGAAGAGGTTAATTGTGGCAGGTAATAATTAACCAATGGGAGTCAGGTAGTTTCTATAAGAGATGGGGATTTATTCCTCAATTTTATCAGCTTTGACAAAGGTAGCAAGCCAAAACTCGTCAGATGTGTGCTGACTCCCTTTGTATCATGCATCCTATGTGAATAAGGACTTTTACTGATGTTGAAATAAAGTTTAAACTTTTTATCGGTGCTCCGCTTCAATCTTTTTTTTCTTGGATGCTATCAGAAACACATGAGACTATTCCAATATGATCTTGGAAATCACCCTTGGAAGAAAAAAACAGAGGCAGAAAGATGTAGTCAGGTTGCAAAACCAAGACACTGCTAATGCATCCACCATTCCTGCCTGAGGATTCCTGAACCTGAAAAGGTACCTGGGAAATTTAGAAAACACATCTGTATAGAGATACCACTCTCCCGGATGTAAAGACTGACGGCTGAGATAATTTACCTCCCAAATGTCTAAACCTGAGATAAAAATCGTAGAAATTAGACAGGAGATGAATTCCATCTAAGAACGTATTCAAGATACTTCTTAGTTGTAAGGAACTGCAAGTCCCCATTTGATTATTGACATATGCCACAGTTGTGATATTGTCTGTCTGAAAGCAAAATGAAAAGTTCTCTCCTAAAAGAGGCCAAGCCTGAAAGAGCTCTGAAAATAGCATGGAGTTCTAAAATATCGATTGGGAACCTTGCCTCTTGAAGTTTCCAAACCCCTTGTTCTGTCAGAGACCCTCAGACAGCTCCCCAACCTGTAAGCCTTGTATCCATTAAGAATACAGTCCAGGAAGGATGAACAAAAGGAGGCCCCCTGAATAAAACAATGATAGTCTAATCCCCAAAACAGAGAGAGTTGAGTGTTAGGATTTAAGAATATCAACTGTGATACCTGAAACAATCCCTGCACCATTGATTCAGTATGCAAAGCAAAAGAGGTCTCAGATGAAAAACAAGCAAAGGAAACCACGTCCGTGCTGCAGTTATGAGACCTAAAACTTCCATGCACATAGCCACTGAAAGGAATGTTCTGGACTGCAAGTTAGACAGGCTAACACCAATTACAATTGACTTTTGTCCAATAAAGACAAAGACATGAACACAGAATCCATCTAGAAACCCAAAAAGAGGTGACCCTTGTCTGTGGAATCACAAAACTCTTAGGTAAATTAAATCCTCTAACCATGTCTTGAAGAATCAAAACTAGTTCCAATAAAAGAAAAGATTAAGCTAATACCAAGATACCATCCAAATAAGGAAACATTACAATACCCGACTGTCTTATTACAGAAAGAAGGGCACCCAGAACCTTTGAAAAGTTTCATAAAGCTGTCGCTAGACCAAATCGAAAACCGAAAATTAGTAAGGCTTATCTAAAAAACAGAATCTCAGAATCCACAAGTGGTCTGAATGAAATAAAATATGAGGATAAACATCCTGTAAAATGGAGTGGACATGAAATGACCTTGCGGAACAAAAAGGCATAAAAGTCCTTATAATCACCAACTTGAAAGTTGAGTCTCTATCAAAACAATATAAAGTCTTCTGATCCAAGATTGGACTGAATAAACCTTTCTTCTTTGGGACAAAGAATAGAATTGAATAAAAACTAAATCCCTGTTCCTGCTAAAGAACTGGTATAATCACTCCTGAAAAAAATTCACAGAGTGTACTGAGAAAGAAAGATTTTTCCCATAGAAGGTCTCATTCTAAAAATCTATTCAAACCTTAAGAATAATAAAGATTTTGGACTGAGTTCATCCAAAAACAATCTAATCTGCCCCCCACCAGAAGGACTGGTTTAAGAACCACACCTTCATGCAGACTAATAACTAGTGATTATAAGATGTTTTTCTCCCAGA